>NC_088415.1:61001010-61058510 GCF_034236695.1 Oncorhynchus nerka
CTCTCACATTGAGAGTCATGCTGAAACTTCACTTCCAGGACATATCACTCATTCACCCTGTGTATGTTACCAGCCTCAAAACTGTACCCCTGCTACTGGGAGCAGACTTGATGGATCGGTTACTCCCATTGATGGATTGGAAAACCACCAGGTAAGCTCACAGGCTAGCTGCAACGCAGTCATTCACGAGGGGTATCTGTTGAAAGCACCCCTTGTGAAAAAGACGTTTAGAAACCTCTTGGTGCAGAATCCGATCCAAGGAGATATTACGATATCTCGACACATTCCATCAGCCAATCTTATTGACCATTCTTGTCATGATTTCAAGCCAGCTGTCTCTGTGAATATGCAACTTCGTTCCTCCTTGCAGTCGTGCAATACGGTAGTTGAGATTAACTTCTCTTTCCCTTCGGACACTTCCGCAAGCACTGCGGCCGTCTCAGCAAGAAAAACATTGATGCGCAGAGTATACTCTGCTTCCGATGATACACCTTCCGCTTTTTGGGGGACTGTCAACCCTTACAATGGCACTAATGGCATCAGTCCAGCAACTGACCCGATGACTCCCACTGGTGAAACACTTTGCGATATCACAGACCGATGTCCTCGTCTCAGTTTGCAGATACTGAAGAGGTTGCCACACGCGGACGCGGTGGTGACAGTCAGACCTCGACAGCCACTGAGGGTGTTGAAGCACAAACACCAGGAGATTTGGTTGAAAGGTTATAGCCATTCTCATAATAACGAGGCCACTGACAACTCGTACATACGGTCCAAACTTTTCGTTTGTGCCTCGGATACCAACACCACCCGCTGGTGGGGGGGGGGTCCCAAGACACAAAAGGGAGGAAGAGTAGCCTGGACCCATGATGAGCCTTATCGGTGTGGGGGTCGAGACTACGGACAACACCGTACGAGGCCGCCAGAGCATAAATCAAATCTAGTTGTAAACTCCCCTTTGAGAACAGTGAGGAGCAGACAGGCCCCTAGACAGGGATTATCTTAGAACACATCTAAGATAGTACTGAGGTGTACCACACTGATCATAAAGGAAGTCCAGTGGACTTGTCCACCTCCAAAACAAATGGCAACAATAATCATTCCTTGCCATGTGTAGTAGCCACTACAAGACAATTAGTAAAACGTTCTAATCATGTATTCCTGTAGGATACCATTTCAGAATAAATCAGTAGGACAACTGGTCCCCTTGAGTACCAATACCACAGTCAGTCCAGCAACACTCAGTAAGAGGATTAGTAACCTCACAAGTTAAATTGCTATTGATAATAGGAGTCACTCAGCGTGCAACACGGGGAAGGAAATCTCCATTGCACTCTTCCAATGGTTAACGCACGCCACTACTAAATAGAACCCTCCGTTCAGGAGAAAAGTTATTAGAAGTGATGAACAATGATCACATCGCGTATGACTGGTCTAATACTTAGTATTTCAGTCGTGAGGTTAACTCCTCCGTTGATAACATAGCTATAAAGTAGACTTCTTCTTATCTACCACCACTACAATAGTGGAAGACAATGACTGGTAGTAAAACCAGTACAGACTCCCTCGACACCAATTCTGACTGACCTCCAGGAATTGACCTGAAAATTATGTGACTACGTCAGACTCATTCTGAACAAGTTGTAATCTGCCAGGATACTTGGTTTCCTTCCCTTGACATGTGTGCTTGCGTAAGCATAAACGCACATGCACAACGGAACATCTAGGATTTATGCTAGGATCACTTAATTAAGGGTTTGAGCAAAATACCAGCCTTAGTAAAGTTGAACATTTATTTTGAGGCCTTTAACTCTACAGCTACAGCACTCACCAGTTTTCTTCTCAGAAGTCCATAGGTCATCTCTGTAGACTGCGATCCCACTCCGGACATCCTCTGCCCAGCCTTGGCGCGGACTTCTTCATTTCCAGACACCCTAACTGGGTCCACAACAGGGTCCACAACCAGGACAACCACGGTCATTTTTATGTTGGTTTGCAACATGCAGGTTAAAACCTCTTGAAACTAGCAATCCCGGATCCGGGATAGTAATCATAGCCTCAAACGAATTAGCATAACGCAGCGGACATAAATACCCCTAGAAACTTTTCCTATTCATGAAAATCGCAAATTAAATTAATTAAATATATTCAAACACAAGCTTAGCCTTTTGTTAACAACACTGTCATCTCAGATTTTCAAAATATGCGTTACAGCCAACGCTAGACAAGCATTTGTGTAAGTGTATCATGGCATAATGCTATGCTAGGCTCTGCTGGCAGCAGGCAACATTTTCACGAAAATAAGAAAAGCAACCAAATTAAATAATTTACCTTTGAAGAACTTAAGATGCTTTCACTCAGGAGACTCCCAGTTAGATAGCAAATGTTCCTTTTTTCCAAAAATATTATTTTGTAGGCGAAATTATCTCCCGTTTGTTCATCATGCTTGGCTGAGAAATCGACCGGAAAATGCTACCACTACAACGCCAAACTTTTTTCAAAATTAGCTCCATAATATCGACAGAAACACGGAAAACGTTGTTTAGGATCCATCCTCAAGGTGTTTTTAACATAGATATTCGATAATATATCCGTCGAGGCAATTGGTTTCTCATAAGAAGCGATTGTAAAAATGGCTACCTCAGTATTTTACGCAAGATTTTCTGCGGGAGACACCATGTGACCACTTGCTATATATGGTCCCTTACGGCTATTCTTCAATGGAAATGTGTAAAAAGACGTCACAATGCTGTAGACACCTTGTGGAATACGTGGAAAACGTAAGCTCATTCGTAGCTCATTCACAGCCATATAAGGAATCATTGGCATGAGGCGGTTTCAAAAAATGCGGCACTTCCTGGTTGGATTTTTATCTGGGTTTCGCCTGTAACATCAGTTCTGTTGCACTCACAGACAATATCTTTGCAGTTTTGGAAACGTCAACGAGTGTTTTCTATCCAAAGATGTCAATTATATGCATAGTCGAGCATCTTTTCATGACAAAATATCTTGTTTAAAACGGGAACGTTTTTCATCCCAAAAAATGTATAGCGCCCCCTAATGCTTAACTGGTTAATCGCTAAACTGAACCCAACATGGGGGGGGACTGTCAAGACGTTGACCTGTGGGTAAGGTTTATGACCTCCAACCCATAAATACCTTTCTCCCTTCCCTCTCTCTTGACTCTACAGAGGGACTCTTGAATTGCCTTTGAGTAGAGTCTGGGAACATCAAACAAGTGGAGGGAAAGGAACCATAATTCGGTAATAGAACCAGTAGAAAATATGCTTTGGTACAACTTGTTATGGCTGCAATCCCCTATCGGGATAAGTGTCATCAACAACTGCTGAATAGCATTCAATAAATATTACTAAAAATATTTATATTCATGAAATCACCTTTTGTTAATCCACCTGTCGTGTCAGATTTTGAAATTATGCTTTCAGCGAAAGCAATCCAAGCGTTTGTGTAAGTTTATCGATCGCACTACAAAACATTAAGTACACTTAGCATCAGGATGCTTGATCACGAAAATCAGAAAAGCAATCAAATGAATCGTTTACCTTTGAATGTTTTCACTCACACAACAAATGTTCAGTTTGTTCCATAAAGATGATTTTTATATCCAAAATACCTCAGTTTGTTTGTCGCGTTATGTTCAGAAACATGGTCAAACGTTTTTTATAATCAATCATCAGGTTGATTTTAAAATATATAATCGATAATATATCACAGTAGGAGAGGGGAAAACCATGGCTGTCATGTGACCACTTGTTATCGTTCTGGCTTATTTTTCTAAATAAAAGCCTGAAACTATGTCTGAAGACTGTAGACACTTTGAGGAAGCGATAGGAAAAGGAATCTGGTTCATATCCCTTTAAATGGAGCAAAGGGAGGCTATGGAACATGGACTTTTCAAAATAGAATTCACTTTCTGGTTTGATATTCCTCAGGGTTTCGCCTGCAATATCAGTTCTGTTATACTCAGACAATATTTTGACAGTTTTGGAAACTTTAGAGTGTTTTCTATCCAATTCTAATAATAATATGCATATATTAGCAACTGAGAAGCTGGCCATTTACAATGGGCACCTTTTCATCCAAGCTACTCAAAACTGCCCCTGCAGCCATATGAAGTTAACCGTTATTAGTTTGACTACCCTGACATAAAACATGTAGTGTATTTGAGGTTGAAAAGGTCTTCTGAAGTTTGTAATTTCCACTTTGAAATTTCAGTCTTGATTTTCCCTTACGAAAAATGTAACAACACCTACGAAATGTCAATTTATTACAATCCACATAATAATTCACATTTCCTGTTGCTGCAGGATTATTTTCCTGTCTCAAAGTAAGATCCCATACTGTAACTAACTGCAATGTTGTTGATCCATCCTCTGTTTTCAGTAGTCACAGTGGTAAATCCAGGCAACAAATAAATGTGTATTTGGGTTTATTTGGCTTTTCTATAACCAGCTAATTTTCTTGGGAACAGTAATATTTAGACAACATGATGCCATGTGTGTTGTTTGTACATAAACAGCCACTCCTTTCCCTTTTTACAATATATCACTCCTGAAGATATTTTAACCCCAAATCTTAATGTCCTTATTATTCAGCTAAGTCTCTGTTCGAACCATAATATCAGGGATTGTGTCCTGCACTCAGATATGAGGAAGGTCCAACTGAGATACAAACAAAGACACAGCCAGGAGTACACTCAGACTGAGTAGCTTTTTTGTATCTCTTATCAGGGTGTTTGACAGTTTGTTGATAATTGTGAGACCTTTGTGAGAGGTTTTTATGAGAGGTATTTCCTCTGCACACTGTTTCAGACTAGAAGGACAGACAGAAAAGAGAGAGACACACAAAGCAATAAACACACAGACATTCAGTGTTGGAGTCAGATTTTTAAAATGCTTTTCGGCGAAAGCATGAGAAGCTATTATCTGATAGCATGCAACACCCCAAAAGACCCACAGGGGACGTAAACAAAATAATTAGCATTTCGGCGTTACACAAACCGCACAATAAAATAGAAAACATTCATTACCTTTCACCATCTTCTTTGTTGGCACTCCTAGATGTTCCATAAACACTATTTGGGTCTTTATTTCGATTAAATCGGTCCATATAAAGCCTAGATATCGTTATATGTAGACTGTGTGATAAACGAAAAAAACATTGTTTCAAAACGTAACGTCATTTTTTAAAATTCAAAAAGTCGACGATAAACTTTCACAAAACACTTCGAAATACGTTTGTAATGCAACTTTAGGTATTAGTAAACGTTAATAAGCGATAAAATTCATCAGGGGGCGATGTAAAGATCATTAGCTGTCCGTCTGGAAAAATGTCCGGCTAGAAACTCAACGAAAATATCCGGTCCTAGACCGGAGGAGATACGGTGTCCTGTATGTGTTTGACCAAGAAAAAACTTGAAGGGAAATGACAAGACTCTAGACACCGTGTGGAAGCTGTAGGTACTGCAACCTCAGTCAATTAATTGTGGTTCACGTTTATCAATGGGTTCAAGTAGCGCATGGATATATTTTCCCATTTTCAGTGATCAGTTTTTCCTGTGCTTTTCGATGTAAATGCCGTTCTGGTAAAGCCACAGCAGTGATTTAACCAGTTTTTTAAACGTCTGAGTGTTTTCTATCCACACAGACTAAGCAAATGCATATACTATATTCCTGGCATGAGTAGCAGGGCGCTGAAATGTTGCGCGATTTTTAACAGAATGTTCAAAAAAGTAGAGGGTCGACTTAAGAGGTTAAGCATAATTTCTAAATCTGAGATGACAGGGTGATTAACAAAAGGCTAAGCTGTGTTTCGATATATTTCACTTGTGATTTTCTAGTAATATTTTTTGTCCGTTGCGTTATGCTAATTAGTGTCAGTTGATGAAAATTCTCCCGGATCCGGGAGAGGGAGTTCCAAGAGGTTATTAATAGAAACATAACACGATTGGATGTTCTATGTCCACGACAACGTTTAAAATCCTAGCAGGAAACCACTTTTGAGGTCTGGGAAGAAATTAAGACTTTCGATTTTGGGGTGTAGTTACCCTTTAAACGCAAGTGTACGCCAGGTAGAGACCTTGGTTTGGTTAAGCGGTGTTGCTGTAGCGCTCATGTGATTGCGGAGGGTGTGTCAGGGTGTGTCGCTTGTGTATTCAACCTGGACATATTTTAAAAGACTGCCCTGATTTCAGGTGTTTTAAGTGCTGAAACCAGGGACATTATTCCAGAGAATGTGTCAAAAATCAAAAATCAAATTTTATTTGTCACATACACATGGTTAGCAGATGTTAATGCGAGTGTAGCGAAATGCTTGTGCTTCTAGTTGCGACAATGCAGTGATAACCAACAAGTAATCTAACTAACAATTCCAAAACTACTGTCTTATACACAGTGTAAGGGGATAAAGGAATATGTACATAAGGATATATGAATGAGTGATGGTACAGAGCAGCATACAGTAGATGGTATCGAGTACAGTATATACATATGAGATGAGTATGTAGACAAAGTAAACAAAGTGGCATAGTTAAAGTGGCTAGTGACATAAGGATGCAGTCGATGATCTAGAGTACAGTATATACATATGCATATGAGATGAATAATGTAGGGTAAGTAACATTATATAAGGTAGCATTGTTTAAAGTGGCTAGTGATATATTTACATAATTTCCCATCAATTCCCATTATTAAAGTGGCTGGAGTTGGGTCAGTGTCAATGACAGTGTGTTGGCAGCAGCCACTCAATGTTAGTGGTGGCTGTTTAACAGTCTGATGGCCTTGAGATAGAAGCTGTTTTTCAGTCTCTCGGTCCCAGCTTTGATGCACCTGTACTGACCTCGCCTTCTGGATGATAGCGGGGTGAACAGGCAGTGGTTCGGGTGGTTGATGTCCTTGATGATCTTTATGGCCTTCCTGTAACATCGGGTGGTGTAGGTGTCCTGGAGGGCAGGTAGTTTGCCCCGGTGATGCGTTGTGCAGACCTCACTACCCTCTGGAGAGCCTTACGGTTGAGGGCGGAGCAGTTGCCGTACCAGGCGGTGATACAGCCCGCCAGGATGCTCTCGATTGTGCATCTGTAGAAGTTTGTGAGTGCTTTTGGTGACAAGCCGAATTTCTTCAGCCTCCTGAGGTTGAAGAGGCGCTGCTGCGCTTCTTCACGACGCTGTCAGTGTGAGTGGACCAATTCAGTTTGTCTGTGATGTGTATGCCGAGGAACTTAAAACTTGCTACCCTCTCCACTACTGATCCATCGATGTGGATAGGGGGTGTTCCCTCTGCTGTTTCCTGAAGTCCACAATCATCTCCTTAGTTTTGTTGACGTTGAGTGTGAGGTTATTTTCCTGACACCACACTCCGAGGGCCCTCACCTCCTCCCTGTAGGCCGTCTCGTCGTTGTTGGTAATCAAGCCTACCACTGTTGTGTCGTCCGCAAACTTGATGATTGAGTTGGAGGCGTGCATGGCCACGCAGTCGTGGGTGAACAGGGAGTACAGGAGAGGGCTCAGAACGCACCCTTGTGGGGCCCCGTGTTGAGGATCAGCGGGAGAGAGATGTTGTTGCCTACCCTCACCACCTGGGGGCGGCCCGTCAGGAAGTCCAGTACCCAGTTGCACAGGGCGGGGTCGAGACCCAGGGTCTCGAGCTTGATGACGAGCTTGGAGGGTACTATGGTGTTGAATGCCGAGCTGTAGTCGATGAACAGCATTCTCACATAGGTATTCCTCTTGTCCAGGTGGGTTAGGGCAGTGTGCAGTGTGGTTGAGATTGCATCGTCTGTGGACCTATTTGGGCGGTAAGCAAATTGGAGTGGGTCTAGGGTGTCAGGTAGGGTGGAGGTGATATGGTCCTTGACTAGTCTCTCAAAGCACTTCCTGATGACGGAAGTGAGTGCTACGGGGCGGTAGTCGTTTAGCTCAGTTACCTTAGCTTTCTTGGGAACAGGAACAATGGTGGCCCTCTTGAAGCATGTGGGAACATGCTAAGAACCTTGGAACATGCTAAGAACCTTGGCGTGATCCTGGACAACACCCTGTCGTTCTCAAATAACATCAAGGCGGTGGCCCGTTCCTGTAGGTTCATGCTCTACAACATCCGCAGAGTACGACCCTGCCTCACACAGGAAGCGGCGCAGGTCCTAATCCAGGCACTTGTCATCTCCCGTCTGGATTACTGCAACTCGCTGTTGGCTGGGCTCCCTGCCTGTGCCATTAAACCCCTACAACTCATCCAGAACGCCGCAGCCCGTCTGGTGTTCAACCTTCCCAAGTTCTCTCACGTCACCCCGCTCCTCCGCTCTCTCCACTGGCTTCCAGTTGAAGCTCGCATCCGCTACAAGACCATGGTGCTTGCCTACGGAGCTGTGAGGGGAACGGCACCTCACTACCTCCAGGCTCTGATCAGGCCCTACACCCAAACAAGGGCACTGCGTTCATCCACCTCTGGCCTGCTCGCCTCCCTACCACTGAGGAAGTACAGTTCCCGCTCAGCCCAGTCAAAACTGTTCGCTGCTCTGGCCCCCAATGGTGGAACAAACTCCCTCACGACGCCAGGACAGCGGAGTCAATCACCACCTTCCGGAGACACCTGAAACCCCACCTCTTTAAGGAATACCTAGGATAGGATAAAGTAATCCTTCTCCCCCTCCCCCCCTTAAAAGACCTAGATGCACTATTGTAAAGTGGCTGTTCCACTGGATGTCATAAGGTGAAAGCACCAATTTGTAAGTCGCTCTGGATAAGAGCGTCTGCTAAATGACTTAAATGTAATGTAAATGGAACAACAGACTGGTATAGGGATTGATTGAATATGTCCGTAAACACACCGGCCAGCTGGTCTGCGCATGCTCTGAGGGCGCCGTCTGGGCCTGCAGCCTTGCGAGGGTTAACACGTTTAAATGTCTTACTCACCTCGGCTTCAGTGAAGGAGAGACCGCATGTTTTCGTTGCAGGCCGTGTCAGTGGCACTGTATTGTCCTCAAAGCGGGCAAAAAAGTGATTTAGTCTGCCTGGGAGCAAGACATCCTGGTCCGTGACTGGGCTGGGTTTCTTCTTGTAGTCCGTGATTGACTGTAGACCCTGCCACATGCCTCTTGTGTCTGAGCCATTGAATTGAGATTCCACTTTGTCTCTGTACTGACGCTTAGCTTGTTTAATAGCCTTGCGGAGGGAATAGCTGTATTGTTTATATTCGGAGTGAGGGATAGGGCAATTTGCGGAGGATGCAGGTTAAGAACAGAGGAGTGCAAGTGTGGAGAAGTTTTGCTTGTGGAGAGAAGTCAAGAACTATTCGATGAAGCAGCTGTATCACCGCTTGGAGAAGAAAATTATAGAGAAGAGGACGTGGAGGAGAGCGGAGATGAGGAGAGCGAGAAGGTGGAGAAGCCGAGGGTGGATGAAATAGGGAGCAGCATGGATTCAGAGATGAGAAGAGGGAGTTTTCAGGAGGAGGGGGGATTGGGCTGGGTGGAGGCACTGGGGACGCACAGGTTTTGAGCGGAGGCTCGGCCCATGTGGATGTCTCGGGAGGAGGTGAAGCGGAGGGGAGTGGGATGCTGACAAATATACAGGAGACGGAAATGGATACAGAAAGCACAACAGACACGGGAAAGAAGAATTTGAGTTGGTTGGATGAGATTGAATTAGAGCTTATTTCGGATACAGACAGAATAAGAGGAGGCCTGAGGAAGAGGAAAGCGGGGGACGTGAAAAATTATGGAAAAGGGAAAAAACAAGACAACAGGTAGAAGACAATGAAGGTATATTTTTTATTGAATGTCCCTAAATGTAAATGGTTTAATAAGGACAATGGACACATTTCAAAATACAGTTCAAATGAAGAATGTGGATATCTTGTGTTTACAAGAGACGCATTGGGACAATGATTGTGTATTGAAAGTAAAAAAATATATAGAGGGATTTTGTGAATAATGGTAGGGGGAATTCTAGTGGGTTGCTTTTTTATTGAGGAAGGATGTGGTGGACAAAGTGGTACATGTACATGATGATAACAATTGGAGGATTTTAGTTTCAGATTTTAGGTATATGATTTTTAGAATGATAAAAGTTTATGCGCCAAATAACGAAATAGAGCGCAATGTTTTATTTATTGAAGTGGAACGATGGTGTGTGGGAAATTGCATTGTGGTGGGGGATTTTATTAATGTGAAAATGGACAGATTAGATATGAAAAGGGGAGCTATTTTAAAAAATGATGCATCTAGGGGAGTTTTAAAGAAGATGATGTTTGAGAAAAAACTTGACATATGGAGAGATGAAAATCCCAACTTATTTAAGAAAGGGGAGGTGGATGAGGGGTGTGTACAGGAGATTTTAGGTAGTGTGGAGGTGAAAATTAATGTAGAGGATAAGTTGATGTGTGATGGGAAGATTACAGTAAATTAAATTACAGGTGATTAAGAGCCCTGGTGTAGATGGGATCATTGCAGACTTTTATAAAATGTAAGCAAGTCTTTTAGCACCTATTTTATTGGAGGTATATCATTATATGGAAGAGAATGATTGTGTATCAGAATCAATGGAGACAGGGATGATATCTATTTTATATAAAAACAAAGGGAGTAGGGTAAAATTGGACAATTATAGGCCTATTAGTTTATTGAATGTGGATTACAAGATTTTAGCCAAAATTTTAGCGAATAGGATGAGGAGAGTTTTACATGATATTATTGCACCAACATAGAATTATAGTGTTGCTGGGAGGGACATAGCTGATACTATTAATACAATTAGAGACGTGATACACAAAATGAATGGGGATAAGATAGGGGGTATTGTTTTAAGCATAGATTCAAATACGGCTTTTGATAGGGTAGAACATGATTTTCTGTTTAGAGTTTTGGAAAGATTTGGCTTTGGTAATAAAATAGGGTTGATTAGATTATTATATAGAAATGCAAAAAGCAGGGTGAAATGCAATGGGGATTTAACTGATTAATTTACTCTTGAGAGATCGGTAAGACAGGGATGTCCTTTATCTGCTTTATTGTATGTTTTATCAGTTGAACCTTTAGCAGCTTTTCTTAAGAAGGATACTTGTATTAATTGTGTACAAACTCCAAGGGAGGGGTTTTAGTTTGATTCACCAATATGCAGATGACACAACTATAACAGTTAGAGATGAGGACAGTGTAAAAAGGGTAATAGAGGGTTTTAACTTCTTGCGTCGAGCCATCCCGGATCTGGGATCGTGACTACAGCCTCAAAATTCCATTACCATAACGCAACGTTAACTATTCATGAAAATCGCAAATGAAATTAAATAAATATGCTAGCTCTCAAGCTTAGCCTTTTGTTAAACTTAAGCCTACCCCCTACTTTTTCGAACATTCTGTTAAAAATCGCGCAACATTTCAGCGTCCTGCTACTCATGCCATGAATATAGTATATGGATATGATTAGTATGTGTGGATAGAAAACACTCTGACGTTTCTAAAACTGGTTAAATCACGGCTGTGACTATAACATAACGTGTGTTTCATCGAAAAGCGGAAGAAAAACTCATTACCGAAATCTGGAAAAAATATCAATCCGCCACTTGCATGTATTGTCTATGGGAAAGCAAATTACATTGGGCTGAGATTGCAAGTCCTACAGCTTCCATACGATGTCGCCAGTCTTGTCAATTGCCTGGGCTTTGTTTCTTGGTCAAACGAGTAAGAGAGAGCCCATTCCTTCCGGTCTCCGACAGGATGTTTTGGCAGAGAAATTTCCGACCATGATTTTAAGACGTGGAGCTATTGAATACACATCGCCCCGTGAACAATTTGATAGATTATTAGCGTTTACTAATACCTAAAGTTGGATTACAAAAGTATTTCGAAGTGTTTTGTGAAAGTTTATCGTCAACTTTTTTAATTTTAAAAAATGACGTTGCATTTTAAAAACGACCGATTTAATTGAAAAAAAGACCCAATAGTGATGTTTATGGGACATCTAGGAGTGCCAACAAAGAAGATCGTCAAAGGTAATGAATGTTTTATATTTTATTTCTGCGTTTTGTGTAGCGCCGGCTATGCTAATTATTGTTTACGTCCCCTTCAGGTATTTTGGGGTGTTGCATGCTATCAGATAATAGCTTCTCATGCTTTCGCCGAAAAGCATTTTAAAAATCTGACTTGTTGGCTCGATTCACAACGAGTGTAGCTTTAATTCAGTACCCTGCATGTGTGTTTTAATGAATGTTTGAGTTTTAACGAGTGCTATTAGCATTTAGCGTAGCGCATTTGCATTTCCAGATGGCTAGATGGGACGCATGCGTGTCGGGTGGGCTTAAGAGGTTAACAACACTGTCATCTCAGATTTTCAAAATATGCTTCTCAACCATAGCAAAACAGTATTGATAGCTAGCGTAGCATTTAGCGTTAGCATTCAGCAGGCAACATTTTCACAAAAACCAGAAAAGCATTCAAATAAAATAATTTACCTTTGAAGAACTTCGGATGTTTTCAATGAGGAGACTCAGTTAGATAGCAAATGTTCAGTTTTTCCTGAAAGATTATTTGTTTAGGAGAAATCGCTCCGTTTTGTGCGTCACGTTTGGCTACCAAAAAAAAACGAAAATTCAGTCATCAAAACGCCAAACTTTTTTCCAAATTAACTCCATAATATCGACTGAAACATGGTAAACGTTATTTAGAATCAATCCTCAAGGTGTTTTTCACATATCTCTTCGATGATATATCGTTCGTGGAAGTCTCCTCTCTCCCCTGAATCACATGGATGAATGCGTGCAGCTTGGAGATTACGCAGCAATTTCGACAAAGGACACCGGGCGGACACCTGGTAAATGTAGTCTCTTATGGCCAATCTTCCAATGATATGCCTACAAATACGTCACAATGCTGCAGACACCTTGGGCAAACGGCAGAACGTGTAGGCTCATTCAGGGCGCATGCACAGCCATATAAGGAGACAATGGAAAACAGCGCCTCAAAAATTTTGCTCATTTCCTGTTTGAAGTTTCATCTTGGTTTCGCCTGTAGCATCAGTTCTGTGGCACTCACAGATAATATCTTTGCAGTTTTGGAAACGTCAGAGTGTTTTCTTTCCAAAGCTGTCAATTATATGCATAGTCGAGCATCTTTTTGTGACAAAATATTGCGCTTAAAACAGGAACGTTTTTTTATCCAAAAATGAAATAGCGCCCCCATAGCTTCAAGAGGTTAAAGTATATGGAAGTGCATCAGGAGCTAAAGTTAAGATGGAAAAGTCTGTTGTAAGGTATATTGGGAAGGCGAATGAGGGGAATTGTTCTTTTAAAGAGGTCAAAAATTATGTTAAGGTGTTAGGAGTGTTTTTAGGGGTAAAAGAAAAGGAAGCTAGGGATTTGACATGGAATGGTGCGATAAAGTTAGGAAGGTTGTAAATATGTGGAGGGGAAGGTTATTGTTATAAATTCATTACTGATGTCAATTTTTTTTCACATCATGAATGTTTTAGACGTGCCAGAATGGGTTTTATCTGAAATGAATAAGATTTTAGTTTATGTTTTTATGGGATGGGAAGGGGGTGAAAATTGCAGGTTATGAGGAGGGGGGCTTGAAGTTAGTGGATCTAAAGGTGAGGAAAATAGCGATACGAGTGAAAATGGTTCGGAAGTATTTATATGGGGAATTAGATTACGGGTGGAAAGAGTAGGAGGTTGGGAGGATCAGGGATAATGGTTTATTTAACCCACAGTTCCTAGGCAGTCATTGAAAATAAGAATTTGTTCTTAAAGAATGTCCAGAATTTATATGTCATAAATGTGGTGAACAAGGGCATTATGCCAGGGAATGTTCCAACATTGGTGATATGTGTAGAAGGTGTGACAGACCTAAGGACAGATGTAAATGTAAGAAGGTGAATGATGTCTTATTTCTGCAAACAATGGACCTCATTACTGAAGAAGATGATGAGTGTGGCTATGGAGAGAGGGGAAGAGAGTGATATGGAAAGTGTGTCGCAGGTGATTGCAGAGACAGCTATAGATGTGCTTGGAGAGTATGTAATTCCTTCTGGCAGTACTCGAGAAGCAGTCTTGGTCTCTGCTGCTGACACGGTGGAGCAGCAGCACAGGATTGGTGAATTAGATACACAGGTAGAGATGGTGCAAGGTGCTTCTCAGGTGCCTGATCCTGCTTTAAGCCTGTGTGAAAATAACACCAAAGAGAGGGCTGGGTCCACTGGAGTTGATGAACGGTTAAAGCGCATTTTACAAAAGGCTTGAATGTTGCTCTTCTCATAAGTCCAAGTCATGAGTCGGACGAAGAAATAGATAGTGAGGATTTTCAGTTGTTTGCTAGAAATAAGAGATCATTGACGAAAGCTAGGGAGGTGATGGGATCTGGTAAAAAGAAAAAGTCTATTTTGAAATGACGTGTTTTTCTTTGACTATATTTCTACATACATTAACCTCTTGCCTCTACTTGGGACGCTTGCGTCCCAACTAGAGCTCTGGAAATGCAAATGCGCTACGCTAAATGCTAATAGTATTAGTTAAAACTCAAAAGTTCATTAAAATACACATGCAGGGTATCAAATTAAAGCTACACTCGTTGTGAATCCAGGCAACAAGTCAGATTTTTAAAATGCTTTTCGGCGACAGCATGAGAAGCTATTATCTGATAGCATGCACCAATACACTACAACAGAAAAGCACAGCAGGGGACGTAAACAAAATAATTAGCATTTCGGCGTTACACAAACCGCACAATAAAATAGAAAACAGTCATTACCTTTCACCATCTTCTTTGTTGGCACTCCTAGATGTCCCATAAACACTATTGGGTCTTTATTTCGATTAAATCGGGCCATATAAAGCCAAGATATCGTTATATGTAGACTGTGTGATAAACGAAAAAAACAGCGATTTCACAACGTAACGTCATTTTTTAAAATTCAAAAAGTAGACGATAAACTTTCACAAAACACTTCAAATTAGTTTGTAATGCTACTTTAGGTATTAGTAAACGTTAATAAGCGATAAAAATCATCCATAGGCGATGTCAAAATCATTAGCTGTCGTCTTGGAAAAAATTTCACGAGAGAGCTCTTCCGGAATGATCTGGGCGGAGACCGGAGGTAAGTGGTGCCCCTGTTTAACCAAGAATCAAAGAGGATTCAATTCACAAGACTCTAGACAACATGGGGATGCTGTGGGAGTTGAATGCTCGGTCTTATCTAATTCGGCTCACTGTTAACAAATGCTGGAAGTGGCGCAAGGATATTTATTTCCATTTTCTGTGATCAGGTTTTCCTGCGCTTTCCGATGTAACGCACGTTATGTAATAGCCACAGTCGTGATTTAACCAGTTTTAAAAACGTCCGAGGGTTTCCTATCCACACATTCTAACCATATGAACGTACTATATTCCTGGCATGAGTAGCAGGGCGCTGAAATGTTGCGCGATTTTTAACA
The DNA here is from genome assembly GCF_034236695.1 of Oncorhynchus nerka. Lineage (NCBI taxonomy): Eukaryota > Metazoa > Chordata > Actinopteri > Salmoniformes > Salmonidae > Oncorhynchus > Oncorhynchus nerka. Next base: position 61,016,451 of record NC_088415.1, read on the forward strand.
AAATGTTCAAAAAAGTAGAGGGTCGACTGAAGAGGTTAACAATGGTTAAAGTTGCATCACTAAATGGGAACAGTCTGAGAAATATGAACAAATTGGAGCAGGTTTTGGTGTCTGTGAATGCTGACATGTGGTGTTTTCAAGAGACTAATTGGACAGACTCCAAAATGTTAGAGATTAAGAGCAAATGGTCTGAGCTAATATTTTGTAGTCACGGAAGTGAAAAAACATGTGGAGTGGCTATTTTGGTAAAAAATGATGTGGTTCAAAATGTCAAGCAGGTATATGCAGATAATCAGGGCAGACTTATTGTTATTGAGTTTGAAGTGCAAAATGTAATTTTTTGTTTAATTAATGTTTATGCTTCGAATATTGAATCGGAAAGGAGAGATATGTTTAATAACCTAAGAACACTGTGTTCAGAAAATTGTATACTGGTAGGAGATTTTAACGTGAAGTGCACTAGAATGGATGTCTCGAGATGTGATAGCTTCAGACATGATTCGTCTAGAAATGCTTTATGGGAATTAATGAACATTTTTAATCTTGTAGATATATGGAGGGCTGAAAATTTAAATAGAAGAATGTTTTCGAGAAGGCAGGTGGTGTTAAATGAACTAAAACAAAGCAGAATTGATTTATGTTTCGTAAAAGAAGATGTGATACAGCAGGTTCAGAAGATGTCATATAACTTTACAGCATACAGTGATCATGCAGTAATGTCATTTCAGATAGGTTTTGCTGTGGAGATGAGAGGGGGAGGTGTCTGGTGTTTAAATGCCAGTCTGTTAAAGGAGGAAAGTTATATAAAGGAAATTGTTGAATGTATCGAAGGTGAAATGTCTAATGTACTGTTAAAAGAGAATGTGTGTTTATGGTGGGAGGAAGTGAAAGTTAAAGTAAAAAACAGGAGTATTAGGTACTCCAAAAATTGTAACCGTGTCGATAAGTTGAAAGAAAAAATGCTTAGAAATAGGATGTTACATGAACTTGAAAAGGCCGATGCTGATCCAGACTATAATGTAGTGAACTATTTGAAAATCCATGCAGAGCTAGGGTTTTATGAAAAAAAGAAATGTTTAGGTGCTATTGTTAGGAGTAAGGCACAGTATGCCTTGGAGGGAGAGAAATGTACTTCCTTTTTTCTGGGGCTTGAAAAACGAAAGCAATTTAAGAGTTATATTGTGGAATTGGAAAATGAAAACGGTGTAAAGGTAAATGATTTTGTTGACATCCTTTTACAGAAATCGTTATAAAAAGAATGATGTAGATAAAGTGTGTGTTGAAAAAGTGTTGGAGAAAATCAGTGCCAAAGTATCTCGGACAGATAGAAGGATGTGTGATGAAGAAATTTCAATGATAGAACTCAAGGAAGCAATTGAGAATACGCAAGGAAATAAAAGTCCAGGTTTGGATGGTTTAACAAATGAATTCTATAAAGTTTTTGTGGATATTTTGGCACCCATTTTATTGAAAGTTTTTCAGTATATGGAAGAGAATAAGGAAATCCCTGAGTCTATGTCAATTGGTATGTTATTAACCATCTTATTTAAAAATAGAGGCAGTAGGTTAAAGTTAGAAAATTATAGGCCTATTAGTCTTCTAAATTCAGATTATAAAATACTGACTAAAGTTTTAGCTAATAGGATGAAAAAGGTAATTGGAAGTATTATTACATCAACACAAGCCTAGGGAATACCTGGAAGAGATGTTGCAGATATAATTTGTACAATTAGAGATGTTGTTAATCATATGAAAAATGAAGGTGGTATAGTTTTAAGTTTAGATTTTAAGAAAGCTTTTGATAAAGTGGAACATAGTTTCTGCTACAGACTTTGGAGAGGTTTGGTTTTGGGCCAACATTTGTATCTTGGATTAACTTGTTGTATAGTGGAGCAAAAAGTTGTGTTAAATGTCAGCTCTATTGTACAGTGTTTCTACGGAACCTTTAGCTGTTTTAATACTTGGAGACAAAGAGGTGAGGGGTGTTGGAATCCCAGGTGGTGATGTCAGTGTTATACATCAGTATGCTGATGACACTACTTTTACAGTGAAGGATGTAGGTAGCATTGAAAGCATTATGAAAATCATATATATCTACTGTAAGGCATCAGGGGCTGAAGTTAATATAGAGAAGACAGAAATTATGTTTTTTGGGGATATTAATGCAAATAAGTGTGAGATTCCATTTAAGGTAGCTAAGGATTTTATGAAGGTGCTGGGAGTAAATATTGGTGTAAAGGAGAAAGAGGCAAGGGATATAACTTGGACGTGGATTCTCAATAAAATCAAGCTAACTTTGAATTTCTGGAAAAATAGAAAGTTAAAAGGTAAAGTAATTGTTGTAAATGCTTTGGTATCATCTAAACTTGTGTATATTTTGGGAGTTCTAGACATGCCAGAGTGGGTTATAAATGAATTGAATAATGTGGTGTCTAATTTTATATGGGATGGTAAATGTGTTAGAATTGCGCAGAAAACAATGATAGCAGACTATGATGATGGAGGTTTAAAACTTGTAGATTTTGACATTAAAAGAAAAGCTATTAGGATAAAAACAGTAAAGAAATATTTGTATGACAGTTTAGATTATGGCTGGAAACAATTTTTCAAAGTCTATTTAGATGAGAGTGGTGGATGTGAAGATAATGGTTTGTTGATGGGTCTTAAAAGTAAAATGTGTGAAATGATACCAGATTTTTATAAAGAAGTGCTAAATGCATGGGCAGAGTTGTTGCCTAATGTGTATTATGAGTGTGGGCATATTGACCTAATTATGAATCATCCTGTTTTTCTGAATGAGAAAATTAAGTACAAAGAAAATGTGTTATATAGTGAAGTATTCATGAGTGCAGGTCTTAGACAGATAAAAGACTACACATATGAGGAATTCCAGGTTTTTTTCCTGAAGAAGCTATTTTTGACACCATCCATGAATGGGATGTGGAGGTGGGTAGGGGAACAGTGAAGGATATGTACGAGAAGATAAAAGAAAGTATACCAAACACATGGGTGGATTTAATAAATAGTGAAGTTGTTAGAGAGGATTTATTTGTCTTTCCTAATTTATTTATTGGTAACAGTAAGGAGAAGGCTCATTTATCTAGTATCCCGGTGAAAAAATTATATAAAATAATGGTAGAGAAAAATGTGAAAAGGAATTTTTCCAACTTTGGACGTAAAAAAGATATGGAAAACTTTAAATGTAAAATATAATGATTTTTAAATAAGGCATAATCGTATATATACAAAGGTGGTGTTACATCAAATCAATAGGGAAATAAAAAGAGAATGTGATCTATGTGGTGAGTTACCGGAAAATGTAATACATTTCTTTGTGGAATGTGAGGAGTTAAAAGATTTATTTTGTAAGGTAAAGGGAATGATACATAGAAACTGGAAGGGTGATATTTTGAAAAAATATGTGTGGAATGAATTGGTGTTATTTGGCGTGGCTGGTAAATGTGAGGGTGTTAATGTTGTTTTGTTGAATGTTGCTTTGAGTTTTGTGAGGTATGCTATTTTTTGTAGGAGGAATTATGCTTTTTTTGAGGGGAAGAGGGAAAGGGTGTGGGATATTTTTGTAGTATTGTTTAAGAAGCATATAGATATGTTTCATTGTTATGGAAATTAATGTTTTGATGAAGCTTTTGTGGAGGGGAGTGGGTTGATTTCAAGGGTGGATGGTGGAAGAATTACTTGTCATTTTTGAAAGTATTGGTATGTTAATTTCCTTTTGGTTTTTATAGTTGTTTGGTGAGTTGATTTCAACATGCCTGTTTTGTGAGATTTGTTTTTGTTGTATTTTAGTTATTTGAGTTCTTTGATTTGATAGGGGGTGAATTGTTCACCTGCCTATGTTAGTCTGGGTTTTTTGTGTATTGTACATTTTATAAAATATTGTAATTGAAACTTTATTTTAAAATTTTAAAAAAGTACTGGTTAGTACTTGGATGGGAGACAGCCTGGGAATACCAGGTGCTGTAAGCTTTTTGTCACTAACTTGTAGAATTTCAACTCTTTGTCCGTTTTTTCCCACAAGGCTGAAATATGTGCCCTCGCTTTGAAATAAGTAAGCAAGCTTAGTTTCTATTTAATCCAACAATCTGTGCTACAAATTATGGCTACAGTATATGCAATTTCTTCCACTTTTTGAGTGACACAAAAATGCTTATCTAAATGGTGAAAATGCAACAGCTGTTAATCAGACTCACTTTGACTTTACATAGTGCACCAAGAGATAGTTTCTCGCTTACGACCATACCGGCCTGAGTGAGACAGGTGTTGGTAATTAAGTCGTGAGTGAGTGTTTGTTTGCTTGAGAGTGTTTGGTGAGAGTGTTTTGGTTATTTTCATCGTTTTTTGGAGTATAATTTAGATTTTTGCATTTGAACAAGTTTAAGTTTGGTTCGTTTTTTCCCCCTTTGCAGTTTTGCTGCTTGGGGGAGAGTTTTTTGGGTTGAATTTTTTTACAATGACGGACAACATGGCAATGGCTAATGGAATGGACAAAGAAAATGCTCAATGGAAGAAACATGGAGATGAAGGAGGACTGAAATATGGCAAAGAATTTACGGTGGCAGTGGAGTTGATGGGAGAAGATAAAGTCACGACGATGGAATTACTACGTGTGATTAAAGAGGTGTGTGGAGAGGTGGTGGGATGTAGAGTAAAAGGAGAAAGAAAGTATGAGGTCACGATGAGAAATGGAAAAGGAAAAGAGCGCTTAATGGATGGCTTTATGATTAAAGAAACAAGAATTATGGCAAGAGACATGGTTTCCAATGAACTTATAGTCTCTTTCATGAATTTGCCTGTGCATATGGAAGACAACGCTATATTGGCCAAGCTATGTAGCTGGGGTGTATCAGCAGTATTTGAAATCAGGAGGAGAGTTTGGCCAGGGACGGAGATAGCAGATGGCACCAGATACTGCAAAGTGAAATTTACTGACACTGTGAAATCATTGCCGTACTCTACAAAGTTTGACACACTTGGAGGAGAGTAGAGTTATTCATGATAAGCAGGTCAGAGTTTGTAGGCTTTGTATTCAGCCTGGTCATATTTTGAAGGACTGCCCTGAATTCAAATGTTATAAGTGTGGGAAGCAAGGGCATTATGCAAGAGAATGTGTAGGTGGAAAGGAAAGGGCATTTTGCGAAGGATGTCGCATGAGAACTGACGAGTGCAACTGTGGAGAGGTTGTGAATGAGGAGGGGAGCCAGGATCTTTTTGTGGAGACTGATATATCTCCGAGACCAGAAGAAGATGATGGAGGAGAGGACGTGGTGGAGGGTGGAGAGACGGAGAATGCAAGAAGGGAGAAGATGGAACAGAATATGAATGAAATAGGGAGCATTATGGACTCAGAAATAAGAAGAGGGAGTTTTCAGGAGGAGGGGGGGAGTGGGCTGGTGGAGGAACTGGGGACTCACAGATTTTGGGGGGCCTCGGGCTATGTGGGTGCCTCGGAAGAAGGTGAAGTGGAGGGGAGTGGGATGCTGACAATAATACAGGAGACACAAATGGATAAAGGAAGCACAACAGGCACAGGAAAGAAGAGTTTAAGTTTCTTGGAAGAGATGGATTTAGAGTCAATTTCAGATTCAGATGACATGGAAAAGATTGACAGAAAATGGGGAGGCTACAGGAAGAGGAAAACGGCGGCGGAGGTGAAAATTGGCAGAAAAGGAAGAAAACATGACAACAGAGAGGTAAATGAGAAAATATTTTATTTTTGTTAACAATGGCAGGGGGAATTCATGTGGTGTTGCCATTTTATTGAGGAAGGATGTGGTAGAGAATGTGAAACATATATATAATGATAATAATGAGAGGATTTTAATTTTGGATTTTGAATATATGAGTATGGTTTTTAGAATTATAAATATTTATGCGCTTAATACTGAAATAGAGCGCAAAGATGTATTTTTAGAATTAGGGAAATGGTGTGAGGGGAATTGTATTGTAGTTGGGGATTTTAATGTTAAAATGGATAGACTGGATATGACAAGAGGAGCTATTTTTAGAAGTGATGTATCTAGGGGGGTTTTAAAGAAGATGATGTTAGAAAAATGAATAATTGATATGTGGAGAGAAGAAAATCAAGACAAAAGAGAATTTTCTAGAAGGCAGGTGGTTTTAGGGGATTTGAAACAAACAAGGATAGATCTGGTTTTAATAAAAGAAGGTTTAAGGAATTTTATAAAAGATATTAAGTATGTTTTTACAACTTTTAGTGATCATGCAGGTTTATTATTTTCAGTGGGTTTAGATAAGGAAAGAACAGGGGGTGGAATATGGTGTATCAATGCAGGGTATTTAGGAGATGAGGAATATGGGAAACAACTTAAATCTTTGATAGCATGTGAAATGGAGGATAAGCTTTATCAGCTTTATTGTATGTTTTATCAGTTGAACCTTTAGCGACTTTTCTTAAGAAGGATAATTTTATTAATTGTGTAAAAACTCCACAGGGGGGTTTTAGTTTGATTCACCAATATGCAGATGACACAACTATAACAGTTAGAGATGAGGACAGTGTAAAAAGGGTAATAGAAGGTTTTAAAGTATATGGAAGAGCATCAGGAGCTAAAGTTAATATGGAAAAATCTGTTGTAATGTATATTGGAATGGTAAATGAGGGGAATTTGTCTTTTAAAGAGGTAAAATATTATTTTAAGGTGTTAGGAGTGTTTTTAGGGGTAAAAGAAAAAGGAATCTAGGGATTTGACATGGACTGGTGTGATAAATAAAGTTAGGAAGGTAGTAAATATGTGGAAGGGGAGGTTTTTAAAATTAAAGGGGAAAGTAATTGTTATACATTCTTTATTTATGTCAATTTTTATACATGTAGTGAATGTTTTAGATATGCCAGATTGGGTTTTATCTGAAATGAATAAGATTTTGGTTGATTTTTTATGGGACGGGAAGGGGGTGAAAATAGCTTTTAAGACTTTGATTGCAGGTTATAAGGAGGGGGGTTTGAGGTTGGTGGATTTAACAAAGAATATTCAGTACTTTATTTTGGCACTGGAAGATTTTGACTTTCACAAACATTGGTAAGATGGCTGACTGCCAAAGCGAGTGCACAGGACTTGGTACAAAGAGTTTAAATTCCACAAGGCAGTGATGCTGATGAAATGATGCAAGATCACCCCCTAGTGTACAAAACGCTTACAACTTTGTATAACTTTGTCTTCGATGTATACCGGAAGATTCATGAAAGATACAACTAGCTCATTGGCAATCATATGATCCTTGTCTCTTTAATCATTAAACCATCCATTAACCTTTCCTTTTCCATTTCGCATTGTAATTTCATACTTTCTTTCTCCTTTCATTCTACATCCCACCACCTCCCCACACACCTCTTTAATCGAACGTAGTAACTCCATCGTTGTAACTTTATCTTCTCCCATCAACTCCACTGCCACCGTAAATTCTTTGCCATATTACTTCCGTTGAGCATTTTCTTTGTACTTGTCCATTCCGTTAGTCATTGCCATGTTGTCCGTCATAGTAAACAAAATTGAGAACAAAACTCTCCCCCAAGAAGCAAAACTGCAAAGGGGAAAAAACGAACCAAACTTGTTCAAATGCAAAAATCTCAATTATACTTAAAAAAATGTTGAAAATAGCTCTCAAGCAAACACTCAAGAAAAAAAAGACTCACTCATGACTTAATCACCAACACCTGTCTCACTTTACAAACAGGAAGTGCTCACTTAGGCTGGAATTGTCATAAGCGAGAAACTGTCTCTTGGTGCACTATATAAAATCAAAGTGAGTCTGATTAACAGATGTTGCATTTTCAACATTTAGATAAGCAAATTGCATATACTGTAGCCATCACTTTGTAGCACAGATCGTTGGATGAAATACAAACTAACCTTGCTTACTTATTTCAAAGCGAGGGCACATATTTCAGCCTTGTGGGAAAAAATGGACAAAGATTTTAAATTCCACAAGGCCGGTATGGTCATAAGCGAGAAACTGTCTCTTGGTGCACTATATAAAGTCAAAATGAGTCTGATTAAAGAAGGGCTGTGGGATGCCAGGCAAGGTTTGGCCAGGCAAGGTTTGGCCAGGCAAAGTCGGGGGAAAACTGTGGGGTGGAGGGAATAGTGAGGAGAGTGGAGGGAGATTTGAGAGGGAGGAGAGGACGTGGGGCCACCATGCCTGCCCTAGAGTGGTGGAAAGGGGGGCTAGGGCTGGTCAGTTGGTTGTTGTGGGATTTGAAGTCTTATGTTTATTGATGTATTGTGGTTTTTGCTCACTGCAGTCCCCTGCAAAAGAAAAGGGGTCAGGCGCAGGTTGAACACCAATACCCTGTGTTTATGGGGGAAATGTCAGTCGTTTAGAAAATGTAATTGACGTGATGATTTTTCAACTGTGAAATAGATTGTGGTCTATGTTATGATGGGGTGGTACAACGTTTTGAAAACCAGTGTTTTTTGTTGTAAAAACGTTCTGTATGGGATGGTTATAAATATGTGAATTGTTCACAGTTTGGATGTATGAATCATCATCTGTTCTTATCAGCTTAATATCTGATGCGTCCCCCACCGGGGGACTACATATTAAATGGATTTTTCGAACTGGGAGTCGGAAATGGGGCTTGCTCCACGCATCGACCCGGTATTGCAGTACCTCCGGGAACTGTGCAACACTTTTCTCCCGTTGTCAAGGAAAAATACAAATTCACCAAGCTATGTAAACAGCTAGCTAGCAGAAGAAGAGAAGGAAAGAAACCTCCAAACTGAAAGAAGGGCGAAGCGCCCTTCAATGGGGTCCCCCTTGTCCCTCCATTTTACTTTATTTTACTTAAAATGGGCCAGGATAGTGTGTGTGTGTGTCTCTCTCTCTCTGACTTTTTACCCACAGCCCTCGAAAACTTGGAAGAGTGGGCCTAGAGTGCACAGTGTGACTCGGCCCGCCTCTGACTTCCATACGACTCTGGTTTCTCTTCATTACGCACAAGCCTTTCGCCTTTCACTAAAGACGTCCGTGGAGAGGAATACTTACGAATTCAACGTATTTTTGGAGGGGCTTTTGCAGAGCCCGGTATCTTTTTTCAAGAGAAATTGACAGAGATGACGCCACCGAGACTTTTTGCTAAGGCGTTTGACTTCAAGCCGGCTGGCTGGCTGACCGGCGTGCGGGCGTATTTTTCCACTAGAAGTAAGTCGTCACTCGGGCAATTGAGTTCAAGCCCGATGACGACTGGCTGGGGTACAAATAGTGGCACTGAACACCTGCCTGTCGCCGGGGAAACGTTGGGTGGGGGGCGGAGCCGGCTTTTGCCAACCCGCTGAGGTCTGTCGAGACCACCGGGTGCCCGGCGGTTGCAGGGTTCCATTTGTGGGTTATCGGCCTTTTGGCTCAGATCAAGCTTGATACCGAGGTGCCCCAGAGCTCGCTGAGTCAGAAGGTCGAAGTAGGAGGGCAGTAAAACGTTTTTTAATCAAATAATTGAAGTTTTGTTTTTTCTCCCTTATTGTTTGAGTTTTTTTGGCTGGAGGAGAGCGTCATTCTCCTTGCAGAGATGGCGCAGAGGTCGTCAAATGGGTCGGTCCCGGGATCGGACTGGCAAATACCCTGTGTTTTGCTTGGAGGGAAAAGGATGTGGAGCCATTTGGAAGGGAGATGTTTGGGAGAACAATCCTTATTGGAATATTGAAGCTGGCGGTGAAGGACGTGTTTTGCCTTCAAAGCAACTCGCTGGATGGAACATTTGATGTGGCCTTCTACACAGAGAGCAAGCACGATGAAATGCTTAAAAAAGTGAGAGAGGATGGGAATACAAAGCCGATGTGCCTGTATGAGGTGAAGAGCTTGGCTAGGAACAATTTTCGGGTTGTAACTGTCAATATGTACAACCCCTACGTCAAGGATGAGGAGGTGAGGGCCTTTCTGGGGAGATAAATGGATAATGTCTCCTCAGTAAGGCACCTCAAGGATTCGTTGGGCTTTTGGAAAAGGAGGAGAGGCTTCCAGGCCCTCCTCAGAGAGGACCCTAAGGGACTTTGTGGGTACCTTCATCCCCCAGCTATGTTCTCCCTTGGGGCTGACAGGGGGACATTGTATTATGCATGTCAGCCCCCGTTTTGCAGGCGCTGTATGGCATACGGACACGTCCTGGCCTCGTGCAGCACTAGAAAGTGCAGATTTTGTGGATCTGGGGAGCACTAGTCCAAGGACTGTGACGAGCCGAAGGCTTGCCACGGGTGTGGATCTACAAAGCACCTGTGGCGGGATTGCCCGGCTCGTCAGAGGTCATACGCGTCTGCAGTTGGAGGGGGAGCAGGAGCACGGGATGAGGGAAGAAGAGGAGGAAGACCATCTCAGGCCCAGAGCGCGGGCCCAGAAGGTAAAGTCGATCGGAAAGAAGAGGAAGGATTAACAGCGGGAAGAGGGGCAGGAGAAGATACGGGAAGCAAGGGAGTGGAAGAGCGAGAGAGAACAACGGTGGAGGGATTGGTGGTGGAGGGGGGGAGGGGGAGTGCGGGTATGGGGGGATAGCCTGTCGAGCTTCCTAGTGGAAGAAATGAGGGAAATGGTGGAGGAGCTAGCGGGGAAGGGTGGTGTCTCCTCCTACACCAAAAAAGAAAGGGAAGAGGAGGGGGCTCAGCAGGCAGTGAGGGGAGGGGTGTGTGGATGGGGAGGGGTAGCCAAGAGAGGGATGGGGGAGGGAAATATTTCTTTGACCTCGCTCTTCTCCTCAGCACCTTGTCTTTTGGTGGATGGTGAGGCCCAGGGTATGGATCAGGGCTGTTTGTCCGGGGGGGGGATCCCAACTCCTGTTTGGGGAGATGGGGTCCCCTACTCTTAGCCAAGCAGCCTACAGGGAGGGAGTGGAGAGTGTTGGTGGGGAACCCGGGATGCAGGGCACTCCAAGATCTAACACCATGCCTGCATCCTGGGTTGGAGAGATGGGGGAGGACGGGGGGACGTCAGGAGAGGAGAAGACGTCCCTGCCGGATGTGATGAAGCAGGGGAGCATCGGGTGAGCCTCCTGTTTTGTTTTCTGTTTGGGTTTAGTATTTGGGTGAAGGTGGTTTATTTGTATCATGGGGTCTAATTTTAAGTTTGTTAGTTTAAATGTAAGGGGTTTAAGGGATTTTGTAAAGAGGGCTGTTTCTAGTTATTTGGAGGGTGTGGGTTTTTATTTTCTACAGGAGGTTCATCTGAGGGATGGAGGGGATGTTAATAGATTTAGGAGGGAGTGGGATAAGGGAGAATCGTATTGGGGTATAGGAGGTGTGCACTCAACAGGGGTAGGGATTTTGTGTGGGCACAGGGAGGTAAAGGTGGAGGATTCTTTTGTTGTTATGCAGGGGAGGGTTTTAGGGGTGGATGTCAATAGGCAAGGGTTTTTGTGTGGGCACAGGGAGGTAAAGGTGGAGGGTTCTTTTGTTGTTATGCAGGGGAGGGTTTTAGGGGTGGGATGTCACGATAAGGGATTGTACGTTTAGATTGGTGGTGGTGTATGGGCCACAGGTGGCGGCAGACAGGAGGGAGATGGTGGACTGTCTGGCGCCCCTGTGTGTCACAAATAGGCAATTACTGATAGGGGGTGATTTTAATACAGATTTAGGGGTAGGGGGGTTAGTAGTGCAGGCGCTATCACCGGGCTAATGGCTTGCCATGCACACTGCTTTGACAATGGCCGGTTCTACATGGCGCAACTCCAGGGGGGTTGAGCGGAGGCTTGATTACATTTTTCTATCCACATCTTTGGGTCAGTTGTCTGGGCGACTAGATCGGGATGTGCTGGAGGAGCAAGCTTTCGTTGACACCTTTTTTGGTTTCTTTCGGGGGCTTGAAGGCCTCCAGTCCATGTGCGAGGGGGTGTTAGAGTGGTGGGATTTAGTTAAGGTGAGAATTAGGGCGTTTATAATAGGATATTGTAAGTGGAAAAAAAGGAGGGAGGTGGATGGTATCCAAAGGTGAATTGAACTCGAGTACGAGGCAGGCAACCTCGGCGGGTCGATTGACTGGGAGAGATCCGCAGCCCTAAAGGCACAGCTCAGGGAGCTGCAGGAGCGGAAGGCTCAAGCTTTCCTGGAGCGTGCGCATAATTGCTTTTTAGAACATAATGAGACTTGTTCCGCTCTGTTTTTTAAGTCGGTTAGGGTCAGGCAGAGTAGGAAGGTAATGCATGGCGTTAGGGAAGAAGATGGTAGTATAGTTAGAAAACCGGAGGAAATGGTCCGGGTGACAACTGACCATTTTCAAGGTTTTTTTAAGGAAAAGGAAATAGATGTAGAGCAGGGAAATGTGTTTTTAGAACACTTGTCCCGGCGGTTGCCAGAGGACATTAGAGAGGTGATGGAGGCCCAGATCTCACTAGAAGAGGTTGAGAGCGCTCTTAGGAGGATGGGAAAAGGGAAGGTGCCTGGGATGGATGGGCTGCCGGCTGAGTTTTACCTCAAGTTTTGGGGTATACTTGGACCAGTGGTCCTCGAAGTCTTGAAGGCCATCCTTGAGACGGGGGTCCCGGGGGGATCAATGGCTGTTGTTATACTGTCACTTCTTTATAAGAAGGGGGAAGCAACTGACCTTGGCAACTGGCGGCGGTTGACCATGCTGTGCGTAGATTACAAGATACTTGCAAAGGTTTAAGCAGACATGTGGTCACAGCCCCTTCCCTACGTCGTCCACGTCATACGTCGTCCACGAGGATCAGACGTGTGGGGTAGAGGGCCGCTCTATTAGATGGAATCTACAGTTGATCAGGGACCCCATCGCTTGGGTTGAAGATAGAGGGCTGCAATTAATGGTAGCAGCGCTAGATCAGGCGAAAGCCTTTGATCGCGTGAATAGATATTTTCTATTCAGGGTGTTAGGTAGATTAGGATTTGGGGAGAAGTTCATAGGATGGATCCGTACATTGTATGTCGGAGCGGGTTGCCGAGCGAGTGTAAATAGTCACATGGGTGACGTTTTTCACCTCTCGTCAGGGGTCAGACAGGGGGCCCGCTCTCGGCTCTCCTCTTCGTTCTGTACATGGACCCTCTGGGGGCTGCCAGTAGGGCAGACACAGGGGTGGAGGGCTTGTTGATCCCTGGAAGCGGTGGTTTGCGCGTCAAGTTGACGCAGTACGCCGATGACACTTCCTTGCTGCTTTGCAAGGACTCGTGCCTGACAAGGTCCCTTGCCATTATTGGGGACTTCACCCGAGCGTTGGGAGCGGTTCTGAACCATGCAAAGTCTTCCGTAAAAATTTTCGGAAGACAGCGCGGCAGGACGGATGTGCCCGGGGGTTATCTCTCTGTGAGGGGGCCCTGAGGATTCTCAGGGTCCATTTTGAGACCTCTGGCTCAGCGACGCTGAACTGGAACATGGGTATCGCAATGGTACAGAGGAAGCTGGCAATGTGGAAGGCTAGGTCTTTGTCTTTAATGGACAAGGTCCTGGTCCTAAAGGTGGATGTATTGCCGTCTCTTTTGTATCTGGCGTACATCTACCCATTACCGGCTTGTCTGAGGATGCCTCTAGTGAGGCTTGTGTTTCAGTTCATGTGGTGTGGCAGGTACGAGTGGGTCGCCAGGGCACGCATGCTCTGTCCCATCGGGGAGGGAGGTAGGGGGGTACCACATCTCCCCCTCAAGCTGCACACAATTTTTGTTTCTTTTCTGTTGACGGAGCTTGCTCATCTGGGTGTATCAACCCGTCCGGTTACCTTTTGCGGGTGTTCTTATCGTATCAGGCGAGAAGCCTAATGGTGTGGTCTAACACGGGTCCTCAGGCGGAAAAGCTGCTGTGGCACTTTGGCCATGCTGCCAAGTGGTTGCGTGCGCACCCCGAGGTTTAAGTTGCCCGAGTAGGTTTAGATCACAAGCACCTGTACGAGGAGGTCAGATGGGCAGGGAGTCCGGCGCCTGTAGTCGGCGTCCCGGCAGTGGTCTGGGAGGGAGTGCAACAGGCAACAGGCTCAAGGACCTGATTTGGTTGAGCCTCCACAAGTGCTTGCCAGTACGTTCTATCATGTACCGGCATAGTTTGGCACAATCCCCCACCGGTCCAAGATCCTCATGTGGCAGGGAGGAGACTGTGCGCCATGCCTTTTGGGACTGTGCCTTTGCTGGAGTAGTATGGGCTAGTGCACGGGTGCTGTTAGGAATGGTAAGAGGGGATTTTGTATTGACGTGGGCAAAGTTAGAGAGAGGTCTAGTGAGAGCGAGAGGGACGGATAGGGACAGGTTTCTGCTCTGGCTTCTCATGAGTCTCTTTAAACGGGGACTGTGGGAAGCCAGTCAGAACATGGTTAAGACAGGGAGAGATTGGGGGTTGAAAGGAATAGTGGAGGGTGGAAGGAGATTTTAGGGAGAGGATGAAGAGGGTGGAGATGAAGTGGGGGCAGCATGCTGCCTGGGAGAGGTGGAAGGGGGGTTTAGGGCTGGGATTGATTTAGATGGTTTAAGGGGATAGATTAGGGATGGGGTGATAGGGAAAGGTAGTGGTTAGTTATGACGGGGAGGGAAGATGCTCCCCTGAGGTTTTGTTTGGTGTGTTCTTTGGTAATTTAAAAATGCAATGGATGGAGAGTGAATGATAACTATAATTTTGTATTGTATGAATGGCATTGATTGTAATAAATAATTTTAAAAAAAAATGAAAATCTGTTATCAGTTTAATATCTGATACGTCCCTCTTCGGGGGACTACATATTAAATGGATTTTTCGAACAAGGAATTGGAAACCGGGCTTCCTCCGGGAACGGTGCAACATTTTTCTCCCATTGTCAAGGGAAAAAAATACACAAAGCTATGTGAAAAGCTAGCAGAAGAAGTGAAGGAAAGAGAGAAAAAAATAAGAAACATTCAAACTGAAAGAAGGGAGAAGCGCCCTTCATGGGGTCTCCCGTTTCCCACCATTTCACCTGCAAAGAGAAGGCAGCCAGTGTGCCATTCTCAAACATTCAGGTTTTCCCCTTGTGCCAGTTGGATTTAAATATCATCACCGTGCACATTTACAATCCCTATGTGGGAGATGACAGAATTCGGGGCTTTCCTATGCCGGTTTGGGAAAGTGAGTCCTGGGGTATGGTACCTACGGGATCTGGTCAGGGAGGAGACAGTTCCGTGTCGCACTGAACAGGGATCCAGAAGGTGTCAATAAGTTTGTTCACCCACCAGCCTATTTCTCCATTGGAGAGGACCGGGGTTACCTGTTTTATTCAGACACTGCCGTAGCTTCGGTCATTTGGCCACGGGTGCAACCTGCTGAAGTGCAGAAACTGTGGGAAACCAGGTCAAGGCGCAAGTCTGCAATGGCTGTGGGAAGCAGGGCCACTTGTTTAACCTGTTGAAGCTATGGGGGCGCTATTTCATTATTGGATAAAAAAACGTGCCCGTTTTAAGCGTAATCTCCAAGCTGCTCGCATTCATCCATGTGATTGAGACAGAGAGGAGACTTCCAGGAATGATATATCATGAAGAGATATGTGAAAAACACATTGAGGATTGATTCTAAACAACGTTTACCATGTTTCTGTCGATATTATGGAGTTAATGTGGAAGAAAGTTTGGCGTTTGGATGAATACATTTTCGGGTTTTTTTGGTAGCCAAACATGACGCAGAAAACGGACCGATTTCTCCTGCACAAATAATCTTTCAGGAAAAACTGAACATTTGCTATCTAACAGTCTCCTCATTGAAAACATCCGAAGTTCTTCAAAGGTAAATTATTTTATTTGAATGGTTTTCTGTTTTTTGTGAAAATGTTGCCTGCTGAATGCTAATGCTAAATGCTAACGCTAAATGCTAACGCTAAATGCTAACGCTAGCTATCAATACTGTTAAACAAATGCTTGTTTTGCTATGGTTGAGAAGCATGTTTTTGAAAATCTGAGATGACAGTGTTGTTAACAAAAGGCAAAGCTTGAGAGCTAGCATATTGATTTCATTTCATTTGCGATTTTCATGAATAGTTAACGTTGTGTTATGCTAATGAGCTTGCGGATAGATTTACACAATCCTGGATACAGGTTTTTTTCTTAGCTAAACGTGACGCACAAAATGGAGCGATTTCTCCTAAACAAATAATCTTTCAGGAAAAACTGAACATTTGCTATCTAACTGAGAGTCTCCTCATTGAAAACATCAGAAGTTCTTCAAAGGTAAATGATTTTATTTGAATGGTTTTCTGGTTTTTGTGAAAATGTTGCCTGCTGAATGCTAACGCTAAATGCTAACTATCAATGCTGTTACACAAATGCTTGTTTTGCTATGGTTGAGAAGCATATTTTTGAAAATCTGAGATGATGTTGCATGCTGAAATAGAGGCACAATCCTATGCTAGGCTAATACTAATACTAATACTGTTACACAAATGCTTGTTTAGCTATGGTTCAAAAGCATATTTTGAAAATCTGAGATGACAGTGTTGTTAACAAAAGGCTACGCTTGAGAGCTAGCATATTGATTTCATTTCATTTGCGATTTTCATGAATAGTTAACGTTGCATTATGGTAATGGGCTTGAGGCTGTAGTCACGATCCCGGATCCGGGTTGGCTCGACGCAAGAAGTTAAAGACTGCCCAAATAGACAATGGACCTATGTGGAGGCAGCCGGTGATGGCCTCGAGGAAGGTGCTGCAGGTGCTCCTCTCCGGCCAATAGAGGAAGTTCTTAAGGAAATTTGAGTGGCAGCAGCGGCGGTGGCGAAAGCCCCAGGGGAAGCTGCAGTAAAGGAGGTCTGTCCGAAGGGGACTTTGGAGGAGATGAAGCTGCTGACTGGAGCCTGGGAGGATAGTCTGCTGAGTGAAATGTCAGACGACTCGGCTACCCGAACCATTTCGTGAAAGCTGAGGTCGTCTTCGGCTAGCGGGTCGTCTGGGTAGGTATCTTAGGACAATAGAGAGTCCGGGATGGTGTACAAGGGGAAAAGGAAGAAGAGGAGGGTCACTGACCGGGTGGAGGTGGAAAGCACAGGAGGCCATCGGTGGCCATCTCCAACCGGTTTACAGTGCTGAACCCTTATACCGGGGATGATTAAAAACAGAGAGGGAACCAGTGTGTCCTCTCTTTTGCAGGAGCGGGAACCAGTGTGTCCAGTGCACGGGCTTGCTACAGGCGAGCCCACAACGGTTTGGCACAACGTGGCCCATCCGGCTCTGCTGAACCGTCAACGGGACTTGTCCTGGATTGTCACCCACGAGATCCTCCAGGTCAGGGCTGTTATGCAGTCCCGGGGCATGGTGAGGACACCCGATCAGGCTGCGGCCAGGAGGAGTCGGTGAGGCACTTGCTCTGGGAGTGCAGAGCTGCCAGGGGCCTGTAGAAGGAAGCACTGTGGTCCTCCCAAAACCTGCTGGTAGCAAAACGAGTCGTGTCCACCCCCCAGGCAGTGGCCATGGTAGACCTGGGGTGGTACAGAAAGGGGCCTCAACCCAAGGCGAAGGGTTCCCCACAACACCGCTGCGGCGCTGCGGCGCCTAGGGCAATGCGCCTAGGGGGGGGATCTCCCCTGGGCCCCGAAGGACAGGACGGTTATTGAATTCGGAATAGCACTTTTTTCAACAAAGTTTGTTTTTAAACATGTTTTACTTTTGTTAAATCATTTGTACACAATTGAAATGGCTTTTACAGATTGGATGTTTTACAAGAAAAAATAAATTTATTCGTGGTTGTTTCTATTGTTTTTTACATAGACTAACAATTTAAATGTAATATTCAAATGCTGTTTTTATGTGTATAAATGTTGTACAAATATAAATGAGCTGTTTTAAAGGGAAATGTCACGACACTTAAATAATAGTAATATTAATCATCTGTTCTGTGTGTATTTTCTATGACAGTTGCTGCATTTGATCGGAGAGGCGATCATAGGCCAGAGTTATTTTGTTAAGTGGTTTATTGTTGTTCTGTTTCACAATTATTTTATTTTGTCCTGGGTAAGGAGGTGGTCTCGGTGGTAGACTACAGGCCCGCTGCTCCTTTTCCTTTCTTTCTTTCTTCATTTATATTTTGTTTTTATTTTTTGCTTGTTCTGTTTTGCATTTCCCCTCTCCTGTATATAATTTTGTCTTCCCTTAGCTCCTCCCAGTGTCTTCAGTTTTGTGTTGTCTGCTAGCTGGGGTGGCCTGCTAGCCTGGTCTGCGATCTCAACTGATCTTGGAAGCTAAGCAGGGTCAGTGATTGAAGACGTTTTTGCAGGCAAGTTGGTTTTGTAGGAGAGGGAATTGTTCGCTGCTTTTTGGTATATATATATATATATTATATATATATATATATATATATATATATATTGGCTGGCAATTTGTTAGAATTGTTTTTTATTATTAGTTGAGTTGATTTTCACCAGCTTATGTTGTTGGGGGAAAGGTCTCTGTATAACCGAATGGATTACACTGGCTTCTATGACCATCGCGAGGAAACTGAAAGAGTGCAGGACATGAAGTAAATAATCATGGTGCACCACCGTCGAGGGAGAAATCCTATGATAGGGCTTGTATTGTGGAGGTGGATATCACTGGGAATCGTAAACTAACGATGGAATTGCTGCGAGGGATAGAGAAGGCATGCTGAGCAGTGACAGGGTGCAGATGCAAGGGGGATCAGGAGTATGAGATAACGATGTCGCATGTCCATGGGAAGGAGTGACTGATGGATGGACTGAAGATCAAATCGTGTATGGTAATGGCGAGGGACATTTCATCGGATGAACTGGTGGCGTCCTTCATGAATTTAATCCGTATATATTAGCGATGATGCTATTGTTGCCAAATTGGAAGGATGGGGTGTGTCGGCGGTTTCTGATTTAGAAGACATTTTGGCTGGTAACGGAGATAGCGGATGTCACAAGATTCTGCAAGGTCCGGTTCACAGATGTGATGCACTCACTACTGTATTCTGCAAAGTTCGAGATGTTGGAGGGGGCTGAATAATTCCGTGTGATACACGACAGGCAAGTTAAAGTGTGCCGAAGTTGCATTCAGCCTGGCCACGTAGTCCGGAATTGCCAGGATTTTTTTATGACGGCGATGCAGAATACAAGGGCATTATGCGAGCGTGCGTCGCAAAAGTGGGAAGACCTTGCAATGGGTGTGGTGAGAGGGGCATCCACTGCACGTGTACTGGGCCGACAGACGGTGATGACATGGAACAACAGGAGGTGGTGGTAGAAGAGAGTGTGATGGAGGAGAGGACGGGAGGGAGAAAAAGGAGGCCAGGATGGTGAAGGAGAAAAGGTTGATGAATCTACTGTGGCAGATGGAATCGGGTCTAGCATGGAAATGAGCCGGAGGGTGGAGGAGGAGTGTCGGCCACGGATCTGTCTGAAGGTGCAGGGGGTGCTGATCATGAACGTTTTATATCTGACGCTAGTCCTAAAAATATGGAGGTGAAGGGTGAATCCTCGAAGAGTAAGGACTCTGTATGTGACGTGTCCTCAGATGAAGTCCAAAGAGTGAGGAAAGAAGCGAAGGAAAGGCGGCTGGTCAAGATCAAGAAGAAAAAGACTGGGTCTTGATGATGGAAACAATAAACATCATACTCCTACTCATGGTGAGCGTTATATCTGTCAAAATTAATGAGACTAAGACATATGGAAAAGTTAGACAAGTAAGCCTACTTCAAGTTATTTCATGCCTTCATGAGACACTGGCCTGACAGTATGTTGGATGGAATAAGAAAGCGATGGATGGATTTGCTTTATTTTAATAATGGTAGGGAGAGGACTTGTGGGGTTGCTATTTTAATTAAACCGCTTACAGCTCCCCCCTACTTTGTGCAATTTCCACCTGAAGACATACCCAAATCTAACAGCCTGTAGCTCAGGCACAGAACCAAGGATATGCATATTATTGGTACCATTTGAAAGAAAACACTTTGAAGTTTGTGTACATGTGAATTGAATGTAGGAGAATATAACACAATAGATCTGGTTTAGATAAAACAATGAAAAAAAACTTCTTTTTTTTGTATCATCATCTTTAAAATGAACAAGATAAAACAAACATTCAGATAGGATGATGCGGACAATTTCAGTGAAATATACAAGAGGGCAACAGTACTTGTGCAAAGTTTCAGAATGATACCTTCCAAAATGAGTGCGCTACATGACATTGTGTGGGTAACTGTACATTGGTTGGGGGATTTTAACGTTCGTTTTACTAAACTGGACATGTCAAGGAGTACATTGTTGTGCTCTGATCTGTCTTGGCTAGACTGGCTGGGGCTAATGAAGGATCGTTGAGTGATGTATGTCAGGGTATGCATCCAGGTGAGAGAGCTTTCTTGAGGAGGCAGGTTGTTTTAAAAAGGTCTCAGGCAAAGCCGCATTGATTATTGTTCAGCGGCTGTAAATGTGGTGCAATATGTTCACAAGATTAGGTATCATTAAAATGTTTTACGTGATTATGCCGCTCTTGGGCTTCTGCTGGGTCATAGTGTGCCTACTAGAGGGGGTGGTGTATGGTGTTTGAATGCTGAGCTACTAAAATAAGAAAAATCTATTGATATGATTGCCGATTGTATTAAACAGAGAAATGTTGAGTGGTTTTAAATGTGTTAATATTGGATTGTGGTGGAATGGTCTAAAATTTTATTTTGAAGAGGGAGCGGATAGCTTTGAATAAACAAATTGACATTGAGCTGGAAGAAGTTGATAGGGTGGAGGGTTATGATGTGGCAGGCTTTGTGAAAGCTCAGGCTGCTCTACATAACATTGAAAAGAGTGCATGTATGGGGGCAATGGGGGGGGGGGTGGCGATCAATGCTGTAGTGAGGTTTTATTGATGCTAAATTACCTGATGCTGAACGAAAAATGTATGGCAAAGATATGACGGTTAAGGAGATATTGGAGGACATCTTGGCCAGGAATAGGAAAAAAGTCAGGGATCAGATGGGCTGAAAAGCGAGTTTAATCATCAATTTGTGCATATTTTGGCACCTATATTGTTGGACGTGTACATGGAACAGGCACAGATAGTTCCAGAATCATTGTCCACAGTTTTGTTAAATATTATAAAACCAATGGAGCAGGGAGAAGCTGGAAAATTTGAGGCCTTTAAGTTCACGGAATACTGATAAGATTTTGGCAAGGGTTTTCGCTAACCGTGCTAATAAAGTGATGGGGAGTATCGTATCTGAGTCAGATGTACAGTGTTCCCGGGAGGGATATTATGGATATTACTTGTACAATAAGGGATGTTGTTCGACATATGACTGTTGAAGGAGGCATAGTGCTTAGCCTAGATTTGAACAAGAAAACTAACTTGTGAAGTGTGAAAGTAGGCATGTGAGGGATGTAATGGAGATGCATGGATGAATGTAAAATGTGTGTAAGTGTTAAAGGTGCACCTAATCAAAACCAAATCAACCAGATCACAAAACAAAATGGTGCTTGTGGAGAGAGAGAGAGAGAGAGAGGCAGGACTGGGCACCAGGACCTTTTATCATCTAGGTGATCCCAAACCCAGGTGCAACTTGTCACCTTAACGACCCAATCAACTCCACCTGTCCCCAATCTGCAAATATAAACACAGAGAAGGAGGCAGGGAAACCGATGGGGTATAACACTTACTCCTATGAAAAGCAGGAACTAACAAAGACCTGAAAACAAAACCCACAACCACACAAATACACCAATACAACTGATCAAAAACCATAACCAATAACGGTTCAGACACAAAATAGTATACAAACCATAAAGATAAGAGACCCACCGTATGCCCATGATACCAACCAAATCACCTGACCCCAACCAACCTCAGCAACCACGGTACCCGGAAGCAACAATTTAAGATAAAGAAATGGAGACCAAGTGACAGGAGAGCAGAAGCCAGAGCAACAGGAAGGACAAAATAAAAACAAACAACGAAGGCGTCTGAAGATCGACGAAATCGGTGCACGTTAAAGCACATTATCCACACTTTTTACATGTCTAAAAATGTCCAAACGCCTGCAGGTACAAACACCAGCACATAATCCTGCTTTTTAGGCAAAGCATGGTGTGCAGGAAAGTAAGTGGGTTGTGGTCAGTGTAAACCACAACAGGGACCACACACATACCTCAATATGCTTCAATGCCCAGATTAAAGCAAGGGCCTCTTTCTCCCCCACTGAATAAATCAACTGATAGCTGTTAAACTTTCGGGAGAAATAAATAACAGGATGTTCAACACCCCCATCTGCTTGAAGCAACATTACACCTGCCCCTACGTTACTTGTATCCACATATAGGCTGAAGGCAGTTCAAATCATGGGGCAGCCAACACAGGGTCAGAACTAAGAAGCAGTTTCACATTTTTAAAAGCACTCTGACAGCAGGAATACCAGATTAAATCAACCCTTTCCTTCAACAGATCAGTCAGAGGTGCTACAACCGTGGAGAAGTTGAAGCAAAACCCCCGAAAGTAACCAACCATACCTAGGAAGCGTTGCAGCTCCTTCTTGGTGGTGGGCGGTGGAAACAGATCGATAGTGGCCACTTTAGCCAGCAGTGGGAGAACACGACCCTGCCCGACCACTCTGCCGAGGTAGGTCACTGTTGCCTGGGCAAACTCAGTTGGCAAAGTTCACAGTGAGACAGGCCTCAGCCAAATGTTCAAACAGAGTCTGTATCTGCACCAGATCACGCTCCCAAGTGTCACTATAAAACAACCACATCATCAAGATAAACAGCACAGCTTTCAAGGCCAGAGGTCACCCTATTCATTAAACACTGAAATGTAGCAGGAACATTGCGTAGGCCTCAACTCCTGACCGAATAGGAGAAAAGACCTGAAGGAATAATAACAGCAGATATTTCACGATCTCTTGATGACAAAGGCACTTCCCAGTAACCCTTCAGCAAATCAAACTTGCTGAAAAACCGGGCAGCACCAACCTGGTAAACACAATCATCCATCCGTGGGAGTGGGTAACAGTCCGGATGTCAGTGCAAAATCCAGGAAAGCATGCCATAAGATTGTTTGAGGACAGTGCCCCACATCGACATTTTCCACAATCATAGGTTTCACGTTTTATAAAATATTCAAATTTTGGACATTTTTCCTCTGTCCCGGTAAATCCCACAAGAGGGCGAATGGAATCATATTGCAAATGTACAAAACATCACGAATCACGACATGGCCTTATCTCCTAAACGGAAAAGACTTTGAAGACGAAACTTGGTGAGCAGAAGTTTGGCATAATGGGCAGTTGGCCCCGAACAAGATGGCGTCTAGGCCTCAACGTTTTTTGAGTTATGGCCATTTTTCTGGGATTAAAGGTCAAAAATGAAAATAGAAAAATAATTTGACCGCTTCACGTCAAAGTAAGTGAACCTACGGTGTCAATAAAAAAAGAACCAGTCATTTAACCTCTTAAGTCGACCCGACACGCATGCGTCCCATCTAGCCATCTGGAAATGCAAATGCGCTACGCTAAATGCTAATAGCACTCGTTAAAACTCAAACGTTCATTAAAACACACATGCAGGGTACTGAATTAAAGCTACACTCATTGTGAATCCAGCCAACAAGTCAGATTTTTAAAATGCTTTTCGACGAAAGCATGAGAAGCTATTATCTGATAGCATGCAACACCCCAAAATACCTGAAGGGGACGTAAACAAAATAATTAGCATAGCCGGCGCTACACAAAACGCAGAAATAAAATATAAAACATTCATTACCTTTGACGATCTTCTTTGTTGGCACTCCTAGATGTCCCATAAACATTACTATTGGGTCTTTTTTTCAGATTAAATCGGTCCATATATACCCTAAATATCGATCTATGAAGAGTGTGTTATCCAGGAAAAAACACTGTTTTAAAACGCAACGTCATTTTTTTAAATTAAAAAAGTCGACGATAAACTTTCACAAAACACTTCGAAATACTTTTGTAATCCAACTTTAGGTATTAGTAAACGTTAATAATCTATCAAATTGATCACGGGCGATGTGTATTCAATAGCTCCACGTCTTGAAATCATGTTCGGAGATTTCTCATCCAAAACATCCTGTCGGAGACCGGAAGGAATGGGCTCTCTCTCACTCGTTTGACCAAGAAACAAAGCCCAGGCAATTGACAAGACTGGCGACATCGTGTGGAAGCTGTAGGACTTGCAATCTCAGCCCCATGTAATTTGCTTTCCAATAGACAATACATGCAAGTGGCGCATTGATATATTTTCCAGATTTTGGTGATCAGTTTTTCTCTCGCTTTTCGATGAAACACACGTTATGTTATAGTCACAGCCGTGATTTAACCAGTTTTAGAAACGTCAGAGTGTTTTCTATCCACACATACTAATCATATGCATATACTATATTCCTGGCATGAGTAGCAGGACGCTGAAATGTTGTGCGATTTTTAACAGAATGTTCGAAAAAGTAGGGGGTAGACTTAACAGGTTTTAAGTTCTATTAGCCCGCATGTGTTTGTGCGGGCTTGTTTACTGTTATGTCAAGAGGTGTTCCTGTTTTTTGTTGTGGTTTTTCGCTGTCCGGCGTATGTACCAGTTTATACTTGGGTAGAGTGTGTTCGGCGTCACCCTGAAGTGGGCCAATGTTGTCTGAAACGGGCCCGACTCGGCGATGGGCAGCTACCCGGAGTTCACCCGTCGTTTCCGGGCCGTGTTCGATCACCCTTCTGAGGGCCGAGCAGTGTGTGAGAGATTGCTCCATCTCAGGCAGGGGACGTGGAGCGCGCAGGACTTCGCGCTGGAGTTCCAGACCTTGGCCGCTGGAGCGGGGTGGAATGACAGGGACCTGATAGACCATTACAGGTGTAGCCTGAGAGAGGACGTCCGCAGGGAGCTGGCTTGTCGGGACACTACGCTCACCCTGGACGAGCTCATAGACATATCGATCCGGCTAGACAATCTGCTGGCTGCTCGCGGACATTCTGAAAGGGTCCTGTCTGTTCCACCTCCTGGCCCTCCCGCTCCCATACCTATGGAGCTAGGGGGGGGCTTCATCTAGGGAGACCGGAGGAGGAGGCTCCTCCTGCACCAGCTGTGGCCGGAGATGGAACACTGGAGTGCTGGAGGAGTCCATCTGGGAGTCGAGAGGACAGGCAGAACACTTCTTGGTCACCCCAGGTGAGTCAGCACCACACTCACCCAGAGCTTTCTGTTGGTCACATGTTTTTATTAATTTGTTTCCTTAAGTTTTCTCCTTCTCTCCAGCATAAGGCGCTAGTCGATTCAGGCGCAGCTGGGAATTTTATAGATCGCGGACTCGCCCAGAGGTTGAGGATTCCGTTAGTACAGGTAGACCCCCCCTTCCCCGTGCACTCCTTACATAGTCGACCGTTAGAGTCAGGGCTGGTCAGGGAGGCCACGGTTCCGCTGGAGATGATTACGCAGGGGCATCATAAGGAGTGGATTAGTCTGTTCCTTATCGATTCACGTGCGTTTCTGGTGGTGCTGGTGATTCTCAGGGACCTGCACGGACAGGGTGTGGTGGTGTATATTGACGATATCTTGATCTACTCTGCCACACGCGCCGTGCATGTGTCTCTGGTGCGCAAGGTTCTTGGGCGACTGCTGGAGCATGACCTGTACTTGAAGGCGGAGAAATGTGAGTATTCCAAACGAGCCATTTCATTCCTTGGTTATCGCATTTCCACATCGGGGGTGGTGATGGAGTGTGACCGCGTCAAGGCCGTGCGTAATTGGCCGACTCCGACCACGGTAAAGGAAGTGCAGCGGTTCTTAGGGTTTGCCAATTACTACCGGAGGTTTATCCGGGGTTTTGGTCAGGTGGTGGATCCAATTACCTCACTGCTGAAGGGGGTGCCTGTGCGTTTGCAGTGGTCGGCAGAGGCGGATGGAGCTTTCCTTCGTTTGAAGGTGCTGTTCACCTGGCGCGCCGGTGTTGGCGCATCCGGACCCCTCTTTGGCGTTCATAGTGGAGGTGGACGCATCCGAGGCTGGGGTTGGAGCCGTGCTCTCACAGCGCTCGGGTACGCCACCAAAACTCCACCCATGTGCTTTTTTTCCGAAGAAGCTCGGGCCGGGGGAGCAAAACTATGATGTAGGGGACCTGGAGTTGTTGGCTGTGGTTAAAGCCCTGAAGGTTTGGAGACACTGGCTCGAGGGGTCTAAGCACCCTTTTCTCATCTGGACTGACCACCGTAACCTGGATTATATCCAAGCAGCTAGGAGACTGAATCCTCGTCAGGCAAGGTGGGCCATGTATTTCACCAGATTTAGATTCATGATCTCGTATAGACCAGGTTCCCATAACACTAAGGCCGAGGCGCTGTCCTGTCTCTACGACACCGAGGACCGGTCCATCGATCCTACTCCCATCATTCTGGCGGCTAGGCTGGTGGCACCGGTAGTATGGGAGGTGGACGCGGACATCTAGTGGGCGCTAAGGGGGGAACCTGTGCCTCTACAGTGCCCGGAGGGTCGTAGGTATGTGCCACACGCTGTTCGTGATGAATTGATCGGTGGGCTCGTCGGGTCACCCGGGGATTTTCGAGGACAGTGCGGGGTCTTAGGGGGAATTACTGGTGGCCCACCTTAGTTAAGGACGTGCGAATCTATGTCTCCTCCTGTTCGGTGTGCGCCCAGAGCAAGGCTCCTAGGCACTTGCCACGAGGGAAGTTACAACCCCTCCCCGTTCCACAACGGCCGTGGTCCCATCTATCTGTTGGCTTTCTCACTGATCTTCCCCCGTCTCAGGGGAACATGATGATCCTGGTCGTTGTGGATCGGTTCTCTAAGTCCTGCCGTCTTATCCCGTTGCTCGGTCTCCCTACGGTCCTACAGACTGCGGAGGCTCTGTTCGCCCACATCTTCCGGCACTACGGGGTCCCCGAGGACATCATTTCTGATCGGGGTCCCCAGTTCACATCCCAAGTGTGGAAGGCGTTTATGGAACGTCTGGGGGTCTCGGTCAGCCTGACCTTGGGGTATCACCCTGAGAGTAATGGGCAGGTGGAGAGAGTGAACCAGGAGGTGGGTAGGTTTCTGCGGTCGTATTGCCAGGACCGGCCGGGGGAGTGGGAGACATACGTCCCCAGAACTCACTCCTCTACCAACATGTCACGGTTTCAGTGCGTGTTGGGGTACCAGCCGGTTCTGGCACCATGGCATCAGAGCCAGACCGAGGCTCCTGCGGTGGAGGAGTGGGTGCAGCGCTCTAAGGATACCTGGAGGGCCATCCAGGAATCACTACGTCAGGCGAGTGGACGGCAGAAGAAGAGCGATGACCGTCACCGCAGTGAGGCCCCCGTGTTCGCACCGGGGGACAGGGTCTGGCTCTTGACCCGAAACCTGCCCCACATGTAGACTTAATGTAGACTTTCATTGCAAAAAAGTGTTATTCAATCAATTATTTGGTGACATATGAATATATTTAATATAGTTTTATCTAAAAAGGATCCATTTTTAATGTTTCAATTTTTGTTTTTGTGAAATTTCACTGAGGAGGATGGTCCTCCCTTCCTCCTCTGAGGAGTCTCCACTGATACACACACATGTAGAATACAATAACACAGTCATGGTCATCACAAGTAAAACATCACAAAACATGTAGTGAAGTCATGATAAAACCTTTTTTTAAAACAACAACAGTATGTACAGTGGGGCAAAAAAGTATTTAGTCAGCCACCAATTGTGCAAGTTCTCCCACTTAAAAAGATGAGAGAGGCCTGTAATTTTCATCATAGGTACACTTCAACTTTCACAGACAAAATGAGAAAAAAAATCCAGAAAATCACATGGTAAGATTTTTTATGAATTTATTTGCAAATTATGATGGAAAAAAAGTATTTGGTCAATAACAAAAGTTTATCTCAATACTTTGTTATATACCCTTTGTTGGCAATGACAGAGGTCCAACGTTTTCTGTAAGTCTTCACAAGGTTGTCACACACTGTTGCTGGTATTTTGGCCCATTCCGCCATGCAGATCTCCTCTAGAGCAGTGATGTTTTGGGGCTGTTGCTGGGCAACACGGACTTTCAACTCCCTCCAAAGATTTTCTATGGGGTTGAGATCTGGAGACTGGCTAGGCCACTCCAGGACCTTGAAATACTTCTTACGAAACTACTCCTTCGTTGCCCGGGTGGTGTGTTTGGGATCATTGTCATGCTGAAAGACCCAGCCACGTTTCATCTTCAATGCCCTTGCTGATGGAAGGAGGTTTTCACTCAAAATCTCACGATACATGGCCCCATTCATTCTTTCCTTTACACGGATCAGTCGTCCTGGTCCCTTTGCAGAAAAACAGCCTCAAAGCATGTTGTTTCCACCCCCATGCTTCACAGTAGGTATGATGTTCTTTGGAAGCAACTCAGCATTCTTTGTCCTCCAAACACGACGAGTTGAGTTTTTAGAGAGAGATTAGGGCGATAAATTATAGGCCTCTCTAATCTTTTTAAGTGGGAGAACTTGCACAATTGGTGGCTGACTAAATACTTTTTTGCCGCACTGTAAGTGGTTGGATCACTTACAACTTTTGGCCAGTGGTAGTGGCCATAGGTTGGACGAATGTCTATCGTTTGGACGGGAAGGAGGAATCAGCTGAGATCAGCATGTTGTAGACATGTTCTTTCTTTCTAAGTAAGCATTTTATTCTTAGTCTACACCTGTTGTTTACTTAGCATCTTTATCGCTGCTCTGATGATCTCTCCCTTTCCCGGCTCTCTCACTGTGATCTCTATCTCTGCTCTCTCTCTGTTTTCTTTATCTATCAATGCTCTCTCACTGTGATCTCTATCTCTGCTCTCTCTCTGTTTTCTTTATCTATCAATGCTCTCTCACTGTGATCTCTATCTCTGCTCTCTCTCTCTCTGTTTTCTTTATATATCAATGCTCTCTCACTGTGATCTCTATCTCTCAATGCTCTCTCTCTCTCTGTTTTCTTTATCTATCAATGCTCTCTCTCTCTCTCTCTCTGCTTCCTTTATCTATCAATGCTCTCTCTGTCTCTCTATGTTTTCTTTATCTATCAATGCTCTCTCTCTCTCTCTCTATTTTCTTCATCTATCAATGCTCTCTCTCCGTTTTCTTTATCTATCAATGCTCTCTCTCTCTCTCTCTGTTTTCTTTATCTATCAATGCTCTCTCTCTCTCTCCCTCTCTCTCTTCTTTATCTATCAATTCTCTCTCTCTCTCTTTATCTATCAATTCTCTCTCTCTCTCTCTTCTTTATCTATCAATGCTCTCTCTCTCTTCTTTATCTATCAATTCTCTCCCTCCCTCTCTCTCTCTATCTCTCTCTCTCTCCTCTTTATCTATCAATGCTCTCTCTCTCTCTCTCTCTCTTTCTCTTTCTCATCGGAGTGCATGCTGGGAGTGAGGCGTCAAGCAGGAGTGATTGTGAGAGCAAATGGAATTTATTTTCACTCTATCGGGTTTTGGTATGTATATATATATATATATTGATTAGTTTAGTTGTTTTAAGGGTATCTTGTTTAAACTATCACTAAGCACGTATAGGGGTGGGGGGGATCTTTGAGGTTGGTTTTTCGCGAGGGCACAACCAGCGGGTGGGGCTGGTTGCTATGGCCACTCGTGGAAATGTAGAGTTTGAAAAACTTAGTCGGAGGCATGGAGTAAAGATTCCTGCTGCGGCCGGGTGTTCAGTGGAAGAATGTAGCTTGGCTGTGGGTGCTATCATTGGGTATGATAGCATCAAATCAGCCTCAAGGATGAATAGCGCTGTAGTGATATTCTTAGATTCAATTGAAAAGGTGAATAAGATAGTTGAGAGGGGTGTTGTGTTGCGGGTGACACAGACGCCGTTATTTCCGCTTATGAATCCGGCGAAGAAAGTTATGCTTTCTAACGTGCCACCATTTGTTAGAGATGAAGTGTTAGAGAGAGAGTTATCTCGCCATGGTCAAATCGTATCTACAATAAAGAAGGTTATTGAGAGATGTGGTGGCTGTATCTTCCTCTGTATATTTTTTTTAATCCATGAGCAGTTTTAAGATCTCTTCTTTAAACGTAAATGGGGCAAGATATGTTTTTGCACGCCCAATTTTTCAGTTTTTGATTTGTTAAAAAAGTTTGAAATATCCAATAAATGTCGTTCCACTTCATGATTGTGTCCCACTTGTTGTTGATTCTTCACAAAAAAATACAGTTTTATATCTTTATGTTTGAAGCCTGAAATGTGGCAAAAGGTCGCAAAGTTCAAGGGGGCCGAATACTTTCGCAAGGCACTGTATATGCCCCAGTGGTGACAGTTGAGAGGGTATGTTTTTTAGAGACATTATCAAATACCATTGAGAAATGTAACAAAGAAGATTATTTGTTTATTGCTGGGGATTTTAACTGCACAGTTAGCGATTTAGATAGAAATCACCAAGAACCTCATATAGCCTCAAGGACGTTTTTAAAAACGCCTCATTGTAACAAATGAACTGTGTGGTATTTGGCGGAGTCAACATGGAGGAACAAGGCAGTACACCTGGGCGCATGTGAGAGAGAACATCATCTCTATGGCCAGGTTAGATAGGTTTTATGTTTTTGAGCATCAATCTCAGGTCTGTAAATCAAGTGTGATAACTCCAGTGGGATTTTCTGATCATTGTTTAATAACAGAGGTGGTGTTCATTAACGATGTAAAACCAAAAAGCGCATACTGGCATTTTAATATAACTTTATTGAGTGATGCTCACTTCAGGAACTGTTTCAGTTTTTGGGGGAGAGGTGGAGGTCTCAAAAGGCCAGTTTTGTATCCCTTCAAGAGTGGTGGGATATAGGGAAAATCCAGATTCAACAATTTTGTAATCAATACACGAGGAATGTCACCAAGGATATCACCAGATCAATGAAAGCCCTAGAGATTGAAATAGTGGAACTCATGACGTTGGTTGAGACCACAGGAGATCGAGGCCATACTCAGGCCCTCAAGAGGAGAAAAGCTGCATTGGCAGACCTGATGGGGATCAGAGTACAGGGGGCACTGGTGAGAAGTAAGTTTCAGGGAATATCTGAAATGGATGCCTCATCCAAATTTTTCTTTGGTTTAGAGAAAAAGAATGGACAAAGAAAAATGATTCATTGTCTCAAATCAGCTGTTTGACAAGAGCTCACTAGCCCTAGTGAAATTAGAAAGAGGGCAGTAGAGTTCTATGCTGAGCTCTACAAGTGTGAGTACAAAGAGGACAAAGCAGTGACACAGCAGTTCTTTGATGGCCTCCCAAAGGTGGCTGCAGAAGCTCAGGTTGAGCTTGAGCAACCATTTTTGGGCTATGTTGGGAGAGGATTGGTTAGAAGTAGCTAATGATAGTTTAACCGGAGGGTTACTACCAATAAGCTGCAGAAGGGCTGTCCTCACCCTACTGCCCAAAAAGGGTGACCCGAGGGAGGTGAAGAACTGGAGGCCGGTGGCTTTATTGTGCACTGATTATAAGATATTGTCAAAGGCTTTGTCCAACAGGCTGAGGGAGGTGATGGGGCAAATCATACATACGGATCAGTCCTACTGTGTTCCTGGCAGGCAGATAGGGGATAACATTTCTCTGATTCGTGATTTTTTTGGACGTCTCTAGGGCTATTGGGTTGGATGCTGGTCTAATTTCAATTGATCAGG
Source organism: Oncorhynchus nerka (assembly GCF_034236695.1). Lineage (NCBI taxonomy): Eukaryota > Metazoa > Chordata > Actinopteri > Salmoniformes > Salmonidae > Oncorhynchus > Oncorhynchus nerka. The sequence continues at coordinate 61,047,949 of NC_088415.1, forward strand.
AAAAGGCATTTGACCGAGTTGAACATCAATATTTATGGCACACATTTGAGGCGTTTGGGTTCAGCTCTGGTTTTATTGCCATGATAAAGGTGATATATGGTGACATTGAAAGTGTATTGAAAGTTAACGGTGGTTTGAGTGCTCCTTTTAAAGTGTGTAGAGGTATTAGGCAGGGATGTTCTATGTCAGGAATGTTATATGCCATTGCTATAGAGCCACTACTAAATAGCATTAGAAGTCGCATTGCAGGGGTGTGCCTTTCAGAGGATATTCCTCCTATTCGTCTCTCAGCCTATGCTGATGATGTAGTTGTGCTAGTGAAAAATCAAGCGGAGGTGGATAGCTTGAGTCTAATGGTTGATCGTTTTAGGGGAATATCCTCTGCAAAGGTAAATTGGGAAAAGAGTTGTGCTTTACAGATTGGAGAATGGTCTGGAGGGATCATGGCTTTGCCAGGGGGGCTAGAATGGTGTAAGGGAGGTTTTAAGTATCTTGGAGTGTACCTAGGAGATGAGGGGACTATGGAAAAAATTGGAGTGGGGTGGTTGAAATGGTGGAAGGGAGGATGAGGAGATGGCGTTGGTTATTATCTCGTATGTCATATAGGGGGCGCACTATTATAGTTAACAATGTGATTGCCTCTGCACTGTGGCATCGGTTGTCAGTTTTAGAACCACCATCTGGCCTTCTGGCTAAGATACAGGCAATTATTGTGGATTTCTCTTGGGATAAATATCACTGGGTTCCACAAAGTGTTTTGTATTTGTCAAAAGAGGAGGGGGGACAAGGTCTTGTACATCTTGCTAGTAGGGCTGCTGCTTTCCGGTTTCAGTTTATTCAAAGGTTGCTTTATGGACCGGAAAATGTGGTGTGGAGAGGGGTGGCAGGTCTTATATTACAGCAGGTTGGAGGATTAGGTTTAAAGAAGGCTTTATTTCTGATTGATAGTAGCCAGATTTCTAGGGAGGGAGTACCTCCGTTTTACAGAGGCCTTCTCAGAGTGTGGAGCATAATGAAGGTGTCCAGACGAACTTCAGCGGAGTCAGTGCATTGGCTGTTGGAGGAACCTCTGGTGTATGGGGCAAGACTGGATTGTACAACTGCAACTGTTCCACATTTCTCCAAGATTCTGGTGAAGGGGAAAATCATCACCTTAAGACAGTTAACCTCTTCCCTCTACTCGGGACGCTTGCGTCCCAACTAGAGCTCTGGAAATGCAAATGTGCTACGCTAAATGCTAATAGTATTAGTTAAAACTCAAACGTTCATTAAAATACACATGCAGGGTATCGAATTAAAGCTACACTCGTTGTGAATCCAGGCAACAAGTCAGATTTTTAAAATGCTTTTCGGCGAAAGCATGAGAAGCTATTATCTGATAGCATGTAACACCCCAAAAGACCCACAGGGGACGTAAACAAAATAATTAGCATTTCGGCGTTACACAAACCGCACAATAAAATAGAAAACATTCATTACCTTTCACCATCTTCTTTGTTGGCACTCCTAGATGTCCCATAAACACTATTTGGGTCTTTATTTCGATTAAATCGGTCCATATAAAGCCTAGATATCGTTATATGTAGACTGTGTGATAAACGAAAAAAACATTGTTTCAAAACGTAACGTCATTTTTAAAATTCAAAAAGTCGACGATAAACTTTCACAAAACACTTCGAAATACGTTTGTAATGCAACTTTAGGTATTAGTAAACGTTAATAAGCGATAAAATTCATCAGGAGGCGATGTAAAGATCATTAGCTGTCCGTCTGGAAAAATGTCCGGCTAGAAACTCAACGAAAATATCCGGTCCTAGACCGGAGGAGATACGGTGTCCTGCATGTGTTTGACCAAGAAAAAACTCGAAGGGAAATGACAAGACTCTAGACACCGTGTGGAAGCTGTAGGTACTGCAACCTCAGTCAATTAATTGTGGTTCACCTTTATCAATGGGTTCAAGTAGCGCATGGATATATTTTCCCATTTTCAGTGATCAGTTTTTCCTGTGCTTTTCGATGTAAATGCCGTTCTGGTAAAGCCACAGCAGTGATTTAACCAGTTTTATAAACGTCTGAGTGTTTTCTATCCACACAGACTAAGCAAATGCATATACTATATTCCTGGCATGAGTAGCAGGGCGCTGAAATGTTGCGCGATTTTTAACAGAATGTTCAAAAAAGTAGAGGGTCGACTTAAGAGGTTAATGGCCATGGCTGGGCCCGCCTTAATGGATGGAAGACGGGTGGCAGAACATTTGGGGATGAGGTCGGAAAGGATTGTCGGACAAATGCTGGGGAGCTGTAGGAAGGCTCTGTCAGCGGAAGAATGGGGTATGCTTAGTAGCCACAAGAAGAATGTGGAAGATGAAGACGTCTCATTTACAAAACTAGGGATTACACCAAATATCCCAGAGTCAGAAAGAAAGGCGTTATTTCTGGATTTGAGAGGGTTGGAGGAGGTGGGTTTGGATGAGGTGAATGGGAAGGACTTGTATAGGGGTTGTGTCAAGGTGTTGAATAAAGATAAATTGAAAAATAGAAAAGACACTCCATGGAGGGTAAAATTGGGCATTGATGACAAGGTAAAGCCAGCATGGAGAGCACTGTACAAGCCACCGTTACAAAAGCGTACTGGTGATATGCAATGGAGGGTTTTACATGGCATCATTGCAGTTAATGCTTTTGTATCTGTTATTAACTCAGATGTTAGAGATGGATGTCCTTTTTGTAATATAAGAGAAACCATTTTTCACTGTTTTATGGAGTGTGAGAGGATAAAACCTCTATTGGAAATGCTGGAATCTTTGTTTAAAGCTGTAGGGGAATTTTTCAATAACACTGTTTTTATTTTGGGGTTTCAATATAGTAAACAACAGAAAAGAAAATGTCAAATGTTAAATTTTATTTTGGGACAAGCTAAGATGTCAATTTTTCTGAGTAGGAAACATGAGATAGAAACGGGATACGGGCAGGATGTAAGATGTGTTTTTAAAGGATTAGTGAAAGCAAGAATAAAAGTAGATTTTGAGTTCTTTTCAGCTGTAAAATATCTCCTATTATTTGAGGAGAACTGGGCCTACGAAGGAGCGCTTTGTTTTGTAGAGGAGGGGAAATTATTTTTTGCTGATGAAATAAGTTGAATGTATATGTTATGTATTTATTTTTGTTTAGGAATTACATTTGTTGTTTCATTTCTGAAAAGGCAGTGTATCATTATTTATGTTAACACTTGAGTAAAAAATAAAGGTTTTATAAAAACAAAACAAAAAACTCTCTCTCTCTCTCTTCTTTATCTATCAATGCTCTCTCTCTCTCTCTTCTTTATCTATCAATGCTCTCTCTCTCTTATCTATCAATGCTCTCTCTCTCTCTCTCTACTTTATCTATCAATGCTCTCTCTCTCTCTCTCTCTCTCTCTTTTTATCTATCAATGCTCTCTCTCTCTCTCTCTCTCTCTTCTTTATCTATCAATGCTCTCTCTCTCTCTCTCTCTCTCTCTCTCTCTCTCTCTCTCTCTCTCTCTCTCTCTTTCTTTATCTATCAATGCTCTCTCTCTCTCTCTCCTTTATCTATCAATGCTCTCTCTCTCTCTCAATCTCTCTCTCTCTCTCTCTCTTCTTTATCTATCAATGCTCTCTCTCTCTCTCTCTCTCTCTTCTTTATCTATCAATGCTCTCTCTCTCTCTCTCTCTCTCTCTCTCTTCTTTATCTATCAATGCTCTCTCTCTCTCTCTCTCTCTCTCTCTCTCTTTTTATCTATCAATGCTCTCTCTCTCTCTCTCTCTCTCTCTCTCTCTTTTTATCTATCAATGCTCTCTCTCTCTCTCTCTTCTTTATCTATCAATGCTCTCTCTCTCTCTCTCTCTCTCTCTCTCTCTTCTTTATCTATCAATGCTCTCTCTCACTCTCTCTCTCTTCTTTATCTATCAAATGCTCTCTCTCTCTCTCTCTTCTTTATCTATCAATGCTCTTTCTCTCTCTCTTCTTTTTCTATCAATTCTCTCTCTCTCCTTTTTCTATCAATTCTCTCTCTCTCTCTGTTTTCTTTATCTATCAATGCTCTCTCTCTCTCTCTCTCTTCTTTATCTATCATTGCTCTCTCTCTCTTCTTTATCTATCATTGCTCTCTCTCTCTCTTCTTTATCTATCAATGCTCTCTCTCTCTCTCTCTCTCTCTCTTCTTTATCTATCATTGCTCTCTCTCTCTCTCTTCTTTATCTATCAATGCTCTCTCTCTCTCTCTCTTCTTAATCTATCAATTATCTCTCTCTCTCTCTCTATCTATCAATGCACTCTCTCTCTCTCTCTCTCTCTCTCTCTTCTTTATCTCTCTTCTTTATCTATCAAATGCTCTCTCTCTCTCTCTCTCTCTTCTTTATCTATCAATGCTCTCTCTCTATATCTCTCTCTCTCCTTTATCTATCAATGCTCTCTCTCTCTCTCCTTTATCTATCAATGCTCTCTCTCTCTCTCTCTCTCTCTCTCTCTCTCTCTTCTTTATCTATCAATGCTCTCTCTATATATATATATATATATATATATATATATATATATATATATATATCTTCTATATCTATCAATGCTCTCTCTCTCTCTCTCTCTCTCTTCTTTATCTATCAATGCTCTCTCTCTCTATATATATATATATATATATATATATATATATATATATATCTTCTATATCTATCAATGCTCTCTCTCTCTCTCTTTCTCTCTCCCTCTCTCTCTCTTCTTTATCTATCAATTATCTCTCTCCCTCTCTCTCTCTCTCTCTCTTCTTTATCTATCAATGCTCTCTCTCTCTCTCTCTCTCTCGGTGCATGCTGGGTGTTTTTGGAGTTTGAGTGTTTGGTGTGGAAAGCTCTATCCTAACTAACTTTCTTGATTCTTTTCTTTACATGTTATTTTCTATGGTGGAGGGTTAATGCAATATTTGTTTTTAGCGGTATCCAAAGATTTTTTTTCAAAGTTAGGGTGGAAGAGGACAGAGTAACTTTCCGGGGGGGTGGAAGGTGTAGTGTGCGCAATGGCTTCTCAGCCTTGCGCGGAGGAGACGCTGTCGATACAGCATGGATTCAGGTGTGTTCCTGAGAACTGAGTTAAGGTGGAGGAGGTTCTGCTCGCGGTCGGTGAACAGGTAGGAGCTGAGTTTATACATTCTGCTTCTAGAATGAACAAAGCTGTGGTTGTGTTCATGAAAAGGGCAAATTTGGTCGGTAGGCTAATTGCTAGCGGAATATTTGTGAGGGATGTGTTGGTGTCAATTTCACCTCTCTCTACCCCTTCAACAAGAGTTGTAGTGGCAAATTTGCCTCCGTTTATTACGGACGATCAAATTAGGAAAGAGCTAAGTCGTTTTGGTAAGTTTGCTAGCGGTTTCCGTGTACTGTCAGCAGGTTTTCAGGCAGATGCCGTTAAGCACGTTGTTTCGTTCAGGAGGCAAGTGTTTATGTTTCTGAACAATAATGAGCAACAGCTAAATGTGCATTTCAAAGTGAGGCATGGGGAGGGGCTCTATGCAGGTTTTACCAGCACAGATAGTCTACGGTGTTTTGAATGTGGGGATTTGGGGCACAAGAGCTTTGTGTGCCCACATAAAGGCCATAGACGGAGTGAGGGTGCAAGTGGGGGAAATCGAGGTCAAAATGCAGGGGGTAAGGAGATGCAGACAGCAGAGGCTGGGCCTAGTCAGTCTAGAGATGGTGGTGTAGATGAGGCTGGGTCTAGTCAGGCTAGAGATGGTGGAGAAGCAGAGGCTGGGTCTAGTCAGGCTAGAGATGGTGGGGTAGCTGAGGCTGGGCCTAGAGATGCTATGGAGGGTGGTGCAGATGATGCTGGGCCTAGTCATGCTATGGAGGGTGGTGTAGCTGAGGCTGGCCCTAGTCATGCTATGGAGGGTGGTGTAGCTGAGGCTGGCCCTAGTCATGCTATAGAGGGTGGTGCAGATGATACTGCGTCTAGTCAGGTTATTCTAGTGGATGAGGAGAGTATAGTGGGGAAGTGTAAGAGATTAGGGGGAGGAGGAGGGTGTCAAGAGGAAAAGGAAAAAGGATGTGGATAAAGGTACCATGGAAATGTTGCCTGTTGCTGTGGGTGAGGCCCTAAACAGAGAGAAAGGGCAGGTGGTCAGGGTGGGAGATAGAGAAGAGGAGGAAAGTGAGTCTGAGGAAGAGGATGAGGAGTTATTTTTTCAGACTCCTCTTCAATTGGCCCGGAGCTGACAGCCAGTCAACCAGAGGGGTCTAAGTACACGTTGAGAGAACTGACAAGGTTCCTGAATGAGACTAAGGGGAAAAAGTTAATCTTGAGACTTTTTTCCTGATCCTAGAAAGTTTGTAAGATCAGTACAACATGCTATGAGAAATGAGGGGCATGGTGTCCTCTCACCCAGGAAACGGTTTAGGTTGAGGAAGTGGGTCACAACAGTGCGTAAAGGTTTACCTTCAGACACTGTTTAAATGTTTAATTTCTTACTGACACTGGGGCTTTTTGAGCTTTGCTATTGGTCTGTTTCTCTGCTGGCTTTTCTCCCACTTCTTATGGAGACTCTTCGGGTAGGCTCGCTCAATATAAATGGCGCCAGAGATGCGGGAAAGAGGAGTGTGTTGGGTGAATATGTAAAACAAAAAAAGGTACAGGTGTTGTTTCTGCAGGAGACGCATAGTGATGTGGTGAATGAAGTTGATTGGGGGCTCTGGTGGAAAGGGGCAAGTGTGTTGAGCCATGGGACAAATCTTAGTGCAGGGGTGGCAGTCCTTTTTGCACCGGGTCTGGCTGTAAAAATTTGCTCCTCAAAGGAGGTGTGTAGGGGTAGGTTGCTTGTTGTTAAAGCAGAAATTAACAACATGGTTTTTGTCTTTATAAATGTGTATGCGCCTAACACAGGGAGAGAAAGAGGGGTTCTATTTGGGAGTCTTAGACAGGAACTCTCACAAGTAGCGCCTGAGGAGACGCTGGTGATCGGAGGTGACTGGAACTGTACAATGGATTTTACAAAAGACAGAAATGGGGAAGAGCCTCATTCAGTGTCAGTGGGAGTGTTAAGGGACATCTTTAATCAGTTTGACCTAGTGGATGTTTGGAGAACTAAACATCCAAACATAAGACAGTATACGTGGGTGAAGGTTTTGGGGCTAGGGTGAGTGCAGCTCGACTTGATCGTTTTTACATGTCCAGGAATCAGAGCAATAGGCTGCTGGGTGCTACCATTCTCCCAGTGGGGTTTTCGGATTACCACATAACCATGGCTCGGCTGTCTATTTCACCAGGGCCCCGGCAGGCATCTTATTGGAAGTTCAATGTAAAGCTCTTACAAGATGCCACCTTTTGCTCAGGTTTCCAGACTTTTTGGGAAAGATGGGGGCAGCGAAGAGAGGAGTATGAGTCTCTGAGTCAATGGTGGGATGTGGGGAAAGTGCAAATTCGGCTTTTATGTCAACAGTACACAGCTCTCTCATCCTCAGAGGCTAGGAGAGTATTGGGGGAACTAGAGCGGTGTATTAGTGAGATGGAGGTAGAGATGGTGGGGCAAGGCAATGTAGGCCTCCAGGCTAACTTAGCCGAATTACGTAGGGACCTGGGCAGTTTTTTCCAGGTTAAAGCAAAGGGAGCACTTGTAAGAGCTAGGTTCTCCATGCTCAAGGAGATGGATGCTCCCAGCTCCTTCTTCTTTGGTTTGGAAAGACAGAGCAGTGAAGCCAAGGGTATGCATTGTCTACGGCTGTCTGATGGGCGGGTGACCTCTGTGGTGGGGAGATGCGGGAGCGGACTGTGGAGTTTTATACTGAATTGTATAGGGCAGAAATGTGTGATCCTATGTGTGCTCAGGTCTTGTTCGCAGGACTCCCTAAGCTCTCTCGGGCACAGAGGGATGAAATGGACATTCCTCTGTTGTCACATGAACTGGCAGAGGCAGTAACCCAGATGTCCCCGGTCGTGCACCCGGGGTCGATGGACTTCCAGTGGAATTTTACAAAAATTCTGGGGAACAATTGGACAGGATTTCTTTTTTTGCGTGTTGCGTGAATGCGTCGGGGTAGGAGAGTTGCCGATGAGCTGCCGTCGGGCGGCTCTGACTCTCCTGCCCAAAAAAGGGACTTGTGTGAACTTAAGAACTGGAGGCCTGTGGCATTACTCTGTGCGGACTACAAGATTTTTGCCAAGGTCCTCTCTAACAGACTGAAGTCCCATCTGGACTCTATAATACACAAGGACCAGACATATTGTGTACCGGGACGCTCAATCACGGACAACTTGTTCTTGATTAGGGACATGTTGGACTTGTCGAGAGGTTCTAATGTGAACTTTGGACTGGTCTCTTTAGATCAAGAGAAGGCTTTTGATAGAGTGGATCATGAGTATCTGTTTAATGTGATGTCTGTGTTTGGGTTTGGGAAGAGTTTTGTGACCTGTGTGAAGCTGTTGTATGCTGGGGCGTCATGTATGGTTAAGGTGGGAGGGGGCTCAGTAGGCCAGTCTGGGTGAGACGGGGATTAGACAAGGATGCCCTCTATCTGGGCAGCTGTACACACTAGCCATTGAGCCTTTTTTAGGACTGCTACGCAGGAGACTGCGGGGAGTGTGCTGGACAGGCATGGATGTGGTGACAGGAATAGCAGTCTCAGCATATGCAGATGATGTTTCTGTGATGGTCAGGGATGGGCAAGATATGCAGGAACTAGAGACCAGTCTGAAGGTGTACGAGGGAGCTTCATCAGCTAAGGTAAACTGGGGAAAGAGCAAAGCTCTGTTATGTGGGGCATGGGGGGATAGGGCTCCTCCTCTGCTTCCAGGGGGTTTGCAGTGGGGTTGTGAAGGGCTTAAAGTGTTGGGGGTGTACCTGGGCTCGGAGAGGTGGGTCAGCAAGAACTGGGAGGGGCTGTCACAGGCAGTGGTGTCAAGACTGGCCAGGTGGAGGTGGCTCCTGTCCCAAGTGTCATATAGAGGGAGGGTGCTGATAATCAACAACCTGGTGGCATCTTCCTTGTGGCATAAACTGGCTGTCCTCAACCCCCCCGCCGGTCTGCTTGCAGACCTGCAACGCAAGCTGGTGGACTTCTTTTGGTCGGGACATCACTGGCTGAAGGCAGCAGTTTTGTACATGACCGTCCACGAAGGAGGACAGGGCCTGGTGGAACTGGAGAGCAGGATGGCTGCTTTCCGACTAAAGGCGGTGCAGAGACTGCTGTACCACACTGATGTTGGCTGGAGGGAACCAGCATGCGCGCTGCTGAGGAGAGCTGGCGGATTAGGGTTGGACCGGCAGCTGTTCCTCATGAAGCTGGAGAGGCTGAGTACAGCAGGTCTCTCAGAGTTTTACTCTGCGGTGCTGAGGGCCTGGCAGCTGCTAAGACCCACACGAGAAGGGGGTGTGGAGCCTGGGCAGTGGGTGTGGGAGGAGCCTATCTTCCACAACCCAGCCATCCCTTTGAGATCGGTTCAGTCGGCCAACCTGCAGAGGCAACTGATGGCAGGGGGTTTACAAAGGCTGGGTGACCTGCTGGGAGAGGAGGGGTGGAAAACCCCGGAAGTCTTGGCACAACAAACAGGAATAACGTCTCTTAGGCTGCTGGAGAGATTCCTGGAGGAGGTCCAGGAGGCACTGTCTGAGCCGGTAAGGGGGGTGTTTGAGAGGCCAAAGGGAGCGGGGCCACCAATGTTCCCGCCACTGCAGGTGACGGCAGAGACTGGAGACTGGCAAGGGGGTCTGGAGGACTTGTTAGATTTTAACACTCCGAGCCTGGGGGAGTTTGAGGGGGTGGGAGGTAAAGCCCTCTACAACCTCTGTGTTAAGGTTAGGAGCATTAGAAGCCTAACAGGAGTGAAGGCACATCAGTGGCAGGGGGTATGTGGGGCGGAGAGTATGGTGGGTTTTAGATGGAGGGCGCTCTACAAACCCCCAGTACCAAAGAGGTCAGGGGACCTCCAGTGGAGGGTTCTTCATGGAGCCCTGGCCACTAACAGCTGGTTGGCACTGGTTGATCCGGGAATTGGGCAGGGGTGTCCTTTCTGTCAAATGAAAGAAACTGTAATTCATGTGTTTTCTGTGTGCACCAGGTTAATGCCATTAATGTCTCTGTTGGAATGTCTGTGTGACAGGTTGGGGGTGGTTTTTGCTGTTGGGATGTTTATAATGGGATACAGGTATTCGAGTAAGGAGAAAGAAAAATGTGTTTTTTTGAATTTTCTGTTTGCTCAGGCAAAGTTAGCTATTTGGCTAACAAGGAGGAACAGGGTCAAAGGTGGGGGGATAACAGACCCTTTATTACTGTTTAATGGGATGGTCTCTGCGCGCCTTAGGGTTGAGTTTGAGTTCTATAAAATGATCAAATGTGTGGAGATGTTTGAGGAGATATGGTGTGTTGGGGGGGCTGTCTGTATTGCTGGGGAAGATGTTTTGGATATACGGTTGTAGGAGAGGTTTTTTGTGTATGGTGATATGTACAGGATATATTTTTATTTTTTTATTTTAGGAGTGGGGGGGTGAGTTTTAAATGAATTGAGAATGTTTCAATAAAGAAAGACCAAAAGTCAAAAGTCCCTCTCTCCCTTTATCTATCAAT